>NC_057808.1:271005878-271015606 GCF_018294505.1 Triticum aestivum | reverse complement strand
GCGGCCTCTCCGCCGCCGGCCGGCGCGACCCCGCCGCCGCGGCCGCCCCTCCTTCCTTCGGCCTCCCTCCGCCGGCGCCTCCCCGCGCCTCTTCTTCCCCGGCGCCGCCGTCCTCTTCCTTCGGTCGCCGGCCCGAGCTCGAGGAGCTCGCGAGATCTCGATGTGTACATGAGCCCGTTGACTTTTTCTCGCCCCCAATTTTCTCCAAGTGTTGAAATTATTCCAGCATGTGCCTCTGTTCGTATAGCTATAACTCCGTGCATGTAGCTCCGATTCGCGCGTGTAATATGTAAAATTGTTCGACTCGTGATGCTCTACATTTTGTTCAATTGCACCATGTCCATTAGAGGTCATATTGATGCCCAAATCTCTGTTGGAAGAGGGCTAGTTGCTATTATTCTCTGGTTCTTAGCAGAACTTGGAGATTTGTCATTTTTATATCATTTATTCTGTGCATCTTTTGAGCATGAGCTCTACATGTGTTTTGAAGTATGTCATGCCATCTTTCCAGTGGTGTCGTCCATGTATTTTTGTGATCTCTGTGGTGACTAGCACAATGATGCAAAGTAGGCCCCGTAATATTTCTGATTTCAGGGACTTGGTGATTTCTCTAAGTCCTTGTCTGCTGGAATTTTGTTGCCATGAAAACTTGATGCTACAGAGAGATCCATGCATATTTTGGAGATGTTCAGTAAGGATGTTTTGTAGCTATAGTTGTAATTGATCCATTCTTGCAATTGTTTGCAATTATGGAGTGCGTAGCATGACTTGATCTTGCTCTACTTTTGCTATAAAATATTTCTGGCAGATTCTTAACATGATTTGCAATTTTGCCAAGCTTATTATAGTTGATCCATACATGCTATGCAATTGTTCTTGCCATGGATAGCTTAATAAGCATGCCGTATTGCTGTAGGTATGCTTGGTTTGTCATGCATTGATCTGTAGTGAGTGCATCAAGCTCACAAAGAGGCCTACATATTATTATTTCTGCCATGCTCTGTGTTCTGCCAAGTCTGAAACCTGATAACGAAACTTGCCATGTTTATATGCTTGCCATCATATCTTCTGGTCCTTTTTGGCTTATGGTCAGTAAGGGACTTTTGTCATGTGCATCTAGTAGAACACTACTATGCCTTGTTTTGCTATGTTAAGTTCCTGTAGCATGTTGATTTCGTGCTCTGAACTTTGCTACCTGATGCTATTTTCTGCCATGTCCAGTTTTTCACCAAGTCTGTGAACCTGTAATCTTTTGCACTTTTTCCATGCTTGTTAGTGCTTGATATGTTGTGAACTAGCCGTAGCTCAGTGTTCATCTTTTGTCAAGCATCTCCTGTAAATGACTGTCATATGCTTTGTTGCTATGTTGGGGTGCTGTAGCATTGTTGCTTATTGCATTTTAAGTGCTATCTTGCTGTTTATCGCAGATTCGTGTCATTCTTGTTTTGCTTGCCATTTGCAAACCGTGCATCCGATTCCGGTGATCTTTATATCGATTTCGACCGAAATCATCTCATCTTTCCAGTGGCATGCTTGGTTTGCCAAGTTACTGCCTTGTTCATCATTTTCCTTCCGGAGCACGCATATGCATCGCATATCATATCTTGCATATCATACATGTTTTGCATCATGTTGCTTGCGCATTTCTCGTTGTTGATTGTGGTTCCGTTTGTTTGTGTTCTTGTCTTGGGTAGAGCCGGGAGACGAGTTCGTGAACGAGGAACCTGTCGAGTACGCTTACGACGATCAAGCTTTCGACAACTCTGAGAACCTTGCAGGCAAGATGACCACCCCTCGAAATCACTTCTATCTTTGCTATGCTAGTTGTTCGCTCTATTGCCATGCTCCGCTACCTATCACTTGCTATATCATGTCTCCCATTTTAGCCATGTCAGCCCTAACCATCCTTTCCTAGCAAACCATTGTTTGGCTATGTTACCGCTTTTGCTCAGCCCCTCTTATAGCGTTGCTAGTTGCAGGTGAAGTTGAAGTTTGTTCCATGTCGGAACATGGATATGTTGGGATATCGCAATATCTCTTATTTAATTAATGCATCTATATATTTTGGTAAAGGGTGGAAGGCTCGGCCTTATGCCTGGTGTTTTGTTCCACTCTTGCCGCCCTAGTTACTTTTATACCGGGATTATGTTCCTTGAGTTTGCGTTCCTTGCACGGTCGGGTGATTTATGGGACCCCCTTGATAGTTCGCCTTGAATAAAACTCCTCCAGCAAGGCCCAACCTTGGTTTTACTATTTGCCGCCTAAGCCTTTTCCCCCGGGTTTTCGCGAGCCCGAGGGTCATCTTATTTTAAACCCCCGGGCCAGTGCTCCTCTGAGTATTGGTCCAAACTGTCAGTCGCCGGTGGCCACCAGGGGCAACTCTGGGCTGGCCTATCGGAAGCTTGGACAATCCGGTGTGCCCTGAGAACGAGATATGTGCAGCTCCTATCGGGATTTGTCGGCACATTCGGGCGGCTTTGCTGGTCTTGTTTTACCATTGTCGAGATGTCTTGTAAACCGGGATTCCGAGACTGATCGGGTCTTTCCGGGAGAAGGTTTATCCTTCGTTGACCGTGAGAGCTTATGATGGGCTAAGTTGGGACACCCCTGCAGGGTATTATCTTTCGAAAGCCGTGCCCGCGGTTATGAGGCAGATGGGAATTTGTTAATGTCCGGTTGTAGATAACTTGTCACTTGACCCAATTAAAATACATCAACTGCGTGTGTAGCCGTGATGGTCTCTTCTCAGCGGAGTCTGGGAAGTGAACACGGTCTGAGTTATGTATGACGTAAGTAGGTGTTCAGGATCACTTCTTGGTCATTGCTAGATGACGTCCGTTCCGTTACTTCTCTTCTCGCTCTCTTTTGCGCAAGTTAGCCACCATATATGCTTATTGCCGCTGCAGCTCCACCTCTTTGCACCATCCTTTCCTTCAAGCTTAAATAGTCTTGATCTCGCGGGTGTGAGATTGCTGAGTCCCCGTGACTCACAGATTCTACCAAAACAGTTGCAGGTGCCGACGATGCCAGTGCAGATGATGGCGTCGATCTCAAGTGGGAGTTCGACGAGGAACGTGGTCGTTACTATGTGTCTTTTCCTGATGATCAGTAGTGGAGCCCAGTTGGGACGATCGGGGATCTAGCATTTGGGGTTATCTTATTTTCATCTGGATTTTGACCGTAGTCGGTCTATATGATTGTATTTGGATGATGTATGATATTTACTTATGTATTGTGTGAAGTGGCGATTGTAAGCCAACTCTTTATCCCATTCTTGTTCATTACATGGGATTGTGTGAAGATGACCCTTCTTGCGACAAAACCACTATGCGGTTATGCCTCTAAGTCGTGCCTCGACACGTGGGAGATATAGCTGCATCGTGGGCGTTACAAGTTGGTAATCAGAGCCTTCCCCGACTTAGGAGCCCCCTGCTTGATCGAATCGCTGGCGTTGTTGAGTCTAGAACAAAATGTTTTGAGTCTTAGGATTATATATATCGGAGAGTAGGATTCTTTTTACTCCTCAGTCCCTTCGTCGCTCTGGTGAGGTCTCCTGACGTAGAGTTTTGACTATTCTCTCCTCAAATTTCACTAAAAATTTTTTTAGGATCACGCGGGTATCTTGGAATCGTTCCGATCGATTTGTGACGAGAACATTGTTCTTGGTGCCTCCTGACATTTAGGGGTTGTGGCAGTGTCCCGGGAAGTTGAGCTCCGAGGTGTTGTCGTCACAATTTTATCGTTGCAGTTCTGGAATACCTGAGTTTCGCCGACATCGAAATCTCTTTTATGCAGTTGTTGGTGAGATCACCTCGACGCCACCCAGTACTGGGGCGGAAGTTCGGGAGTATTGCCATAACTTGTATAACGGATGTTTTTCAAAGGTTGAGGTAAACGATTTCCGAAGGTTTCTTGGTTATGTGTTGACGGATGGATACAGCTGGATCTAGGGATTGTTAGTTTGGGTGATATATTTTGTGTCCCCTGTATCCCCTACACCAGATTGCATAACCAGAAAGTTTCGGGAGTTTATAAGTGGGAATTCAAGTAGCCTTAGGATATCTTTCCGACAGACGCATGATATGAGATTGGGGTTCGACGTCTAGTGGTCCGCCTTTCCACGGTTGATTTTACAGTGGTCTCGTTGTGTCTTAAAGAGTCCATGGCTTTGCCGACTCGGGGACGCTTCGTATGTCATGTGCACAGCCTTGTACATGATGGTGCTTTACGATTGAGCCCGTGTGGGCCCCACCACGAAAACTTCGGACGAAATATCTATCATATGTTTGTTCCGGCTTATTCTCCAAGCCAATACTTTGTTTTATTTTGTATTGTGGTATTCGAGTTGCTTCGTATTCATATGTTCATTCCATATCTTTTTCAAGTGGCTTCTCAACTTATGGAAGTGTGAGGATTTACTACGGAACTCATTCGTTCATCTTCGTTCGAATGTTTATTGTGAAGACTATATGTTGCAATTTCTATCCGTTGATTCTACTTATCTATTTGTCTATCAAGATGCTAACGGATGTCACCCTCTTCAGGATGGCTCCACCAACACGTCAGAATCCGGATCGCAATGAAGGGAGTCAAGCGAACCCTCCGCCACCACCTCCACCTCCGGAGGCATGGCAAGCTATCATGGCAGCCACCAACGCCAATGCTCAGATGATTCTGCAACTCTTGCAAGAACGTACTCAAGGGCAAGGCAATCAAGGCAATCAAGGTCAAAGCAACAATCAGTTTCACTTTGCCGCTCTCAACCAGTTTCTCGCAAATCAGCCCAAGTCTTTCAGCTACTGTGCCGAGGCCACGGATGCCGATGATTGGCTCATGGAAATCAACAAGCATTTTGAATGTAGCAATGTCAGGCCTGAGGACTATGTCAAGTTCGCTTCTTTCCAGCTCCAGGACCAAGCTGCTGATTGGTTTCAACAATACAAAGATTCCAGAGGAGGTCATGTGATCACTTGGACTGACTTCTGTCGGGACTTCAAAGCGCACCACATTCCACAAAGTGTTGTTGAGAGCAAGCGTGAGGAGTTCCGCAATCTCAAGCAAGGCAACATGTCTGTGTATCAATACAACATTCAGTTTCAGAAACTTGCTCGCTTCACTAAACAAGACGTTCCTGATGAGAAGAGCATGATCTACCACTTCAGAGGTGGCCTTAAAGAGGATCTGCAGTTATCTCTTGTTCTTGTTGAGCCTACTCAGTTTGATCAATTCTACAATATGGCACTGAAGCAAGAGGCTGCTCAGCTCAAGTGTGAGGCTTCTAAGAAGAGAGTCAGAGACGCAGTTTAGTCTTCTTCTTCCTCACTTGTGTCAGCTAAGCAACAGAAGTTCTGGTTGCCTCCTCCTCCTCCGTTTCGTCAGCCTTATCAGCAGAAGAACAAAGGTGGCCATGGTTCTTCCAACTCTTCCAACTCTGGCTATCAGAACAAGTCTCAGAATCAAGCTCCAAAGTCCAATGCTCCTTATCACCGTCCACTCTCGGAGGTGACTTGCAAAAAATGTCAGCAGAAAGGTCACTATGCTAACAAGTGCTTCAACCAGAGGCGTCTTCCTCCTCCTCCTCCCGTCAGATGTTCCAGCAATGCAGTGGTCAAGCATAATCCAAAGTTTGCAAAGGTGAACATGATGAATGCAGCTCAAGCGGAGGAATCTACTGATGTGATGATGGGTAATCTTCCTGTTAATGATATTCCCGCAAAAGTTCTTTTTGATACTGGTGAATCGCTTTCTTTCATATCAAGACCTTTTGCATCCAAGCATGAATTGCATTTCCAAGGATTGCCTAGGCCGTTAGCAGTTGTCTCTCCGGGCAAATGCATGAATGCAAGTTCCATGGTTCCGAATGTTACCATCAAGATGGGCGACTATAAATTTCAGTCTTCTCCAATTGTTCTTGGTGACTCGGATATTGATCTTATTCTCGGGATGGACTGGCTTTCTAAGCACAAGGCTCAACTTGATTGTGCTGCCAGGGAAATTCAATTGACACACTCGTCTGAGGATGTGATTATTTTTGCCGCTCGTGATGAAACCATTCGGTTTTTCTCTCTCAATGAGAAGGGCGAATTGAATGCCATCTCTCAAATTCCAGTCGTTTGCGAGTATCAAGATGTCTTTCCAGAAGAGCTTCCGGGTATGCCTCCTCATCGGCCAGTTGAGTTCGTTATCGAACTAGAGCCTGGTACCGAACCCTTTTGCAAGCATCCATACAAGCTTGGACCCAACGAGCTGAAGGAATTGAAGAAGCAGCTCGATGAACAAGAACGTCTGGGTTTGATCAGACCGAGTTCTTCTCCATGGGGTTGTGGTGTTCTTTTTGTCAAGAAGAAGGATGGCACGGACCGACTTTGTGTCGACTACCGTCCATTGAACAAGAAGACAATCAAGAACAAGTATCCACTTCCCAACATCAATGAGCTTTTTGAGCAACTCAAAGGTGCTAAAGTATTCTCGAAGCTTGACCTTCGTATGGGTTATCATCAGATTCGCATTCGTGAAGAAGATATTCCCAAGACAGCATTCAGAACAAGCTTTGGTTCTTATGAATATACTGTCGTGTCTTTCGGCCTTGTCAATGCTCCTCCGGTGTTCTCTCGGATGATGAATTTCATCTTCAACCCCTATACCAATGAATTCGTTCTGGTGTATCTCGATGATATCTTGGTCTTCTCCAAGAATAAGCAAGATCATGCCAAACATTTGCGATTGGTGCTCGACAAGCTCAGAGAGTATCAATTCTATGCGGAGTTCTCCAAATGTGAGTTTTGGCTCGATGAAGTTCTTTTTCTTGGTCACATCATCTCTGCCAAGGGCATCGCTGTTAACCCCGAGAAGGTGTCCGCAGTTGTGGATTGGGAACCTCCTCAAAATGTCAAGCAGCTCCGCAGTTTTCTGGGTCTTGCAAGCTATTGCCGAAGATTCGTTGAGAATTTCTCCAAGATTGCAAAGCCTCTTTCCAACCTCCTACAGAAGCATGTGAAGTATGTCTGGTCTCCTGAGTGTGATGTTGCTTTCAACACTCTCAAAGAGAAACTAGTCACAGCTCCTGTCTTGACTCCTCCTGATGAATCCAAGCCGTATGAAGTTTTCTGTGATGCTTCCCTCCAAGGTCTCGGTGCTGTGTTAATGTAAGAGAAGAAAGTTGTGGCGTATACCTCTCGTCAGTTGAAGCCCAACGAAAAGAACTACCCCACTCACGATCTTGAGTTGGCGGCTGTTGTCCATGCATTAATAACGTGGAGACATCTCTTGTTGGGAAGACAAGTGGACATTTTCACTGATCACAAGAGTCTCAAGTATATCTTCACTCAGCCCAACCTCAACCCCAGGCAGACTCGATGGGTCGAAATGATTCAAGAGTACAATCCGAGTATTGAATATACTCCAGGCAAGGCCAATGTCATTGCAGATGCTTTAAGCAGGAAGGCTTATTGCAACAGCTTAATTCTCAAGCCATTCCAACCGGATCTTTGTGAAGCTTTCCGCAAGCTGAATCTCCAAGTTGTTCCTCAAGGCTTTCTTGCCAACCTCATAGTATCTCCTACTTTGGAAGATCAAATTCGTGAGGCACAACTCCTTGATGCCATGGTGAAGAAGGTGAAACGTGGTATCGACAAGGGTCTTTCCAAATACAAGTGCTATCGCATTGATGACAGAGACACTCTGTTCTTCGAGGACCAGATTGTGGTTCCTAAAGGTGATATACGGAAAGTCATAATGAACGAGGCGTACAATTCTCTCCTTTCCATTCATCTTGGAAGTACGAAGATGTATCATGACCTCAAGCAGTCGTATTGGTGGACTCGAATGAAGCGAGAAATTGCTCAATTCGTGAATGAATGTGATGTCTGCCGAAGAGTGAAAGCAGAACACCAACGACCAGCTGGTCTCCTCCAACCTCTTGCTATCCCAGAATGGAAGTTTGATCATATCGAAATGGATTTCGTGACGGGTTTTCCCAAGTCCAAGCGTGGAAATGATGCTATCTTTGTTGTCATTGACAAGCTCTCTAAAGTGGCTCATTTCCTTCCAATCAAAGAATCCATCACAGCAGCTCAGCTGGCAGAGCTTTACACCTCCAGAATTGTCTCCTTGCACGGCATTCCACAATTGATTTCTTCTGATCGTGGTAGTATCTTCACCTCTAAGTTCTGGGACTCCTTCCAGAAGGCCATGGGCACAAATATTTGCTTCAGCACAGCTTTCCACCCTCAAACTAGTGGCCAAGTCGAGCGAGTCAATCAAATTCTTGAAGATATGCTCAGGGCTTGTGTCATTTCCTTTGGCATGAAATGGGAAGATTGTCTTCCTTATGCTGAATTCTCCTACAACAACAGCTTCCAAGCGAGTTCGGGCAAGGCCCCATTCGAGATTCTCTATGGCAGAAAGTGCCGTACTCCTCTCAATTGGTCAGAGACTGGTGAACGCCAACTTCTTGGCAATGACTTAATCACTGAAGCTGAAGAAATGTGTAAAGTCATCCGTGATAATCTCAAAGCCGCGCAATCGCGCCAGAAGAGTTACTATGATAGTAAGCATCATGATTTGGCTTTCGAGATCGGAGACCATGTCTACCTCCGCGTCTCTCCAATGAATGGCACTCGTCGCTTCGGTATCAAAGGGAAGCTTGCCCCTAGATACGTGGGTCCTTTCAAGATCATTGGCAAAAGAGGCGACCTCGCCTATCAACTTGAGCTTCCTTCCAACTTCGCGAATGTGCACGATGTGTTCCACGTGTCACAGCTCCGCAAGTGCTTCAAGACGCCTGAGCGCACTATCAACTTCAAAGAGATTGACCTCCAAGAAGATTTGTCTTATCATGAGCACCCCGTTGCTATTCTTGAAGAAACTGAGCGCAAGACTCGCAACAAGTCTATCAAATTCCTGAAAGTGAAGTGGTCGCACCATTCCGACCGGGAAGCCACCTGGGAACGCGAGGACCATCTCCGTTCCGAATATCCGGAGTTCTTTCAGTCCTAGACCTCGGGACGAGATCCTCTCGTAGTGGTGGAGTGTTGTAACACCCCGCATGTAACTTCCCATATTTGTAACTCCGACTCTTACCATTTCCGGCTATGTGTTATGTTTTTCCCTCCGTTGTCGGGTTTTGTCTTTCGTTTTGTATTTTGTCATGTCATGCATTTTCATATCATGTCATCATGCGCATTGCATTTGCATACGTGTTCGTCTCATGCATCCGAGCATTTTCCCCGTTGTCCGTTTTCCAATCCAGCGCTCCTATCTCCTCGGGTGCACCCCTCTTGTTTTCTTTCGTGTGCGTGTGTCAAACTTTCTCGGAATGGACCGAGGCTTGTCAAGTGGCCTTATTATACCGCCTGGAGACTACCGGTCAAGTTTCGTTCCATTCGGAGGTCGTTTGGTACTCCAACGGTCAACCGGGCATCCGCAAAGTCCATTTGAGTGTCCAGCAAAAACCCCCTCCAAAACCAGCCCAAAACCCACCAAACTCTCTTCCATGCTCTAGGTCGTTCGATCACGATCGTGTGGGCGAAAACCGCACCTCATTTGGAGTCTCCTAGCTCCCTCTACCTATAAAACTCCATCTCCCCCGAAAAACGGAATCACAGACGAACCCTAGAAACTCCCTCTGCGCCGCACCGGACGCGTCCGCTCCGGCCGGACAACGTCCGCCGCGCCGCCAGGCGAATCGCAGCGCGCCACGTGGCCCGCCTCCGGCCTCCCACCGCCGC
>NC_057808.1:270885549-271005421 GCF_018294505.1 Triticum aestivum | reverse complement strand
CGCCGCGGCCTCTCCGCCGCCGGCCGGCGCGACCCCGCCGCCTCGCCACCGCGGCCGCCCCTCCTTCCTCCGGCCTCCCTCCGCCGGCGCCTCCCCGCGCCTCTTCTTCCCCCGCGCCGCCGTCCTCTTCCTTCGGTCGCCGGCCCGAGCTCGAGGAGCTCGCGAGATCTCGATCTGTATGTGAGCCCGTTGACTTTTTCTCGCCCCTAATTTTCTCTAAGTGTTGAAATTATTCCAGCATGTGCCTCTGTTCGTATAGCTATAGCTTCGTGCATGTAGCTCCGATTCGCGCGTGTAATATGTCAAATTGTTCTTCTCGTGATGCTCTACATTTTGTTCAATTGCACCATGTTCATTAGACGTCATCTTGATGACCAAATCTCTGTTGGAAGAGGGCTAGTTGCTGTTATTCTCTGGTTCTTAGCAGAACTTGGAGATTTGTCATTTTTGTATCATTTATTCTGTGCATCTTTTGAGCATGAACTCTACATGTGTTTTGAAGTATGTCGTGCCATCTTTCGTGTGGTGTAGTCCATATATTTTTGTGATCTCTGTGGTGACTAGCACAAGCATGCAAAGTAGGCCCTGTAATATTTCTGATTTCAGGGACTTGGTGATTTCTCCAAATCCTTGTCTGCTGTGATTTTGTTGCCATGAAAACTTGATGCTACAGAGAGATCCATGCATATTTTGGAGATGTTCAGTAAGGATGTTTTGTAGCTATAGTTGTAGTTGATCCATTCCTGCAATTGTTTGCAATTATGGAGTGCCGTAGTATGACTCGATCTTGCTCTACTTTTACTATAAAATATTTCTGGCAGATTCTTAACATGATTTGCAATTTTGCCAAGCTTATTATAGTTGATCCATACATGCTATGCAATTGTTCTTGCCATGGATAGCTTAATAAGCATGCCGTATTGCTGTAGGTATGCTTGGTTTGTCATGCATTGATCTGTAGTGAGTGCATCAAGCTTACAAAGAGGCCTACATATTATTATTTCTGCCATGCTCTGTGTTCTGCTAAGTCTGAAACCTGATAACGAAACTTGCCATGTTTATATGCTTGCCATCATATCTTCTGGTCCTTTTTGGCTTATGGTCAGTAAGGGACTTTTGTCATGTGCATCTAGTAGAACACTACTATGCCTTGTTTTGCTATGTTAAGTTCCTGTAGCATGTTGATTTCGTGCTCTGAACTTTGCTACCTGATGCTATTTTCTGCCATGTCCAGTTTTTCACTAAGTCTGTGAACCTGTAATCTTTTGCACTTTTGCCATGCTTGTTAGAGCTTGATATGTTGTGAACTAGCCGTAGCTCAGTGTTCATCTTTTGTCAAGAATCTCCTGTAAATTACTGCCATGTGCTTTGTTGCTATGTTGGGGTGCTGTAGCATTGTTGCTTGTTGCATTTTAAGTGCTATCTTGTTGTTTATCGCAGATTCGTGTCATTCTTGTTTTGCTTGCCATTTGCAAACCGTGCATCCGATTCCGGTGATCTTTATATCGATTTCGACCGAAATCATCTCATCTTTCCAGTGGCATGCTTGGTTTGTCAAGTTACTGCCTTGTTCATCATTTTCCTTCCGGAGCACGCATATGCATCGCATATCATATCTTGCATATCATACATGTTTTGCATCATGTTGCTTGCGCATTTCTCGTTGTTGATTGTGGTTCCGTTTGTTTGTGTTCTTGTCTTGGGTAGAGCCGGGAGACGAGTTCATGAACGAGGAACCTGTCGAGTACGCTTACGAGGATCAAGCTTTCGACAACTCTGAGAACCTTGCAGGCAAGATGACCACCCCTCGAAATCACTTCTATCTTTGCTATGCTAGTTGTTCGCTCTATTGCCATGCTCCGCTACCTATCACTTGCTATATCATGTCTCCCATTTTATCCATGTCAGCCCTAACCATCCTTTCCTAGCAAACCATTGTTTGGCTATGTTACCGCTTTTGCTCAGCCCCTCTTATAGCGTTGCTAGTTGCAGGTGAAGTTGAAGTTTGTTCCATGTCGGAACATGGATATGTTGGGATATCACAATATCTCTTATTTAATTAATGCATCTATATATTTTGGTAAAGGGTGGAAGGCTCGGCCTTATGCCTGGTGTTTTGTTCCACTCTTGCCGCCCTAGTTACTGTTATACCGGGATTATGTTCCTTGAGTTTTCGTTCCTTACATGGTCGGGTGATTTATGGGACCCCCTTGACAGTTCGCCTTGAATAAAACTCCTCCAGCAAGGCCCAACCTTGGTTTTACTATTTGCCACCTAAGCCTTTTCCCCCGGGTTTTCGCGAGCCCGAGGGTCATCTTATTTTAAACCCCCGGGCCAGTGCTCCTCTGAGTATTGGTCCAAACTGTCAGTCGCCGGTGGCCACCAGGGGCAACTCTGGGCTGGCCTATCGGAAGCTTGGACAATCCGGTGTGCCCCGAGAACGAGATATGTGCAGCTCCTATCGGGATTTGTCGGCACATTCGGGCGGCTTTGCTGGTCTTGTTTTACCATTGTCGAGATGTCTTGTAAACCGGGATTCCGAGACTGATCGGGTCTTTCCGGGAGAAGGTTTATCCTTCGTTGACCGTGAGAGCTTATGATGGGCTAAGTTGGGACACCCCTGCAGGGTATTATCTTTCGAAAGCCGTGCCCGTGGTTATGAGGCTGATGGGAATTTGTTAATGTCCGGTTGTAGATAACTTGTCACTTGACCCAATTAAAATACATCAACTGCGTGTGTAGCCGTGATGGTCTCTTCTCAGCGGAGTCCGGGAAGTGAACACGGTCTGAGTTATGTATGACGTAAGTAGGTGTTCAGGATCACTTCTTGGTCATTGCTAGATGACGTCCGTTCTGTTACTTCTCTTCTCGCTCTCTTTTGCGCAAGTTAGCCACCATATATGCTTATTGCCGCTGCAGCTCCACCTCTTTGCACCATCCTTTCCTTCAAGCTTAAATAATCTTGATCTCGCGGGTGTGAGATTGCTGAGTCCCCGTGACTCACAGATTCTACCAAAACAGTTGCAGGTGCCGACGATGCCAGTGCAGATGATGGCGTCGATCTCAAGTGGGAGTTCGACGAGGAACGTGGTCGTTACTATGTGTCTTTTCCTGATGATCAGTAGTGGAGCCCAGTTGGGACGATCGGGGATCTAGCATTTGGGGTTATCTTATTTTCATCTGGATTTTGACCGTAGTCAGTCTATATGATTGTATTTGGATGATGTATGATATTTATTTATGTATTGTGTGAAGTGGCGATTGTAAGCCAACTCTTTATCCCATTCTTGTTCATTACATGGGATTGTGTGAAGATGACCCTTCTTGCGACAAAACCACTATGCGGTTATGCCTCTAAGTCGTGCCTCGACACGTGGGAGATATAGCCGCATCGTGGGCGTTACAGTGTAGGTGTTCTAGTATTACTCTTACGAACCACAGTTGAAGCTTTAGCATGATCCTTTATTCTAATAGTGAAAGGTGGTTTCTCAATATAAGTAGTAGGAACAATAGGATAACCATTATAAGTGATAGTCTTTTCTTCAACTTTAATAGGTGCAACTACTTTTACTTCAATGGAGGATTATATTTAAACCACTTCTCCTTAGGGAGATCAACATGAGTAGCAAAGGATTCACAGAAAGAAGCTACTATCTCAGAGTCAAGTCCATACTTAGTGCTAAATTCACGAAAAACATCGGTATCCATAAAAGATTTAACACAATCAAACTTAGGTGTTATACCTGACTCCTTACCTTCGTCGAGGTCCCAATCTTCAGAGTTGCGTTTAATTCTTTCCAATAAATCCCATTTGAATTCAATAGTCTTCATGAAAAAATAACCAGTACAAGAAGTATCGAGCATGGAGCGATTGTTGAGAGAAAGTCAAGCATAAATTTTTTGAATAATAATTTCTATTGAGAGCTCATGATTGGGGCAAAAATATAACATTGACTTAAGCCTCCCCCAAGCTTGAGCGATGCTTTCTCCTTCGCGAGGCCAAAAATTATATATATAATTACGATCACGATGAACAAGATGCATAGGATAAAACTTCTGATGAAATTCCAATTTCAATCGGTTGTAGTTCCATGATCCCATATCATCACATAGCCTAAACCATGTCAATGCCTTTCCCTTCAAAGATAAAGGGAAGACCTTCTTATTGATAACATCCTCGGGTATACCTGCAAGCTTAAATAATCCACCAACTTCATCCACATAGATTAGGTGCAAATCGGGATGTAATGTTCCATCTCCTGTAAAAGGATTAGCTAGCAGTTTCTCTATCATACCCGAAGGAATTTCAAAGTAAAAAATTTCAGTAGGTTCAGTAGGTTGAGGAGCAACTCTTTGCTCTACTGGTCGGGGTGAAGATACCCCGAACAAGCCCCTCAAAGGATTATCTTCCATAGTAACAAGTGACAGTAAATTTCAACACACTACATAAATTTTTCCTTACCAAATTCCACCTACCAAAGGCACTTCACTCCCCGGCAACGGCGCCAGAGAAGAGTCTTGATGACCCACAAGTATATGGGATCTATCATAGTCTTTTCGATAAGTAAGAGTGTCGAACCCAACGAGGAGCAGAAGGAAATGACAAGTGGTTTTCAGTAAGGTATTCTCTGCAAGCACTGAAATTATCGGTAACAGATAGTTTTGTGATAAGGTAATTTGTAACGGGTAACAAGTAATGGAAGTAAATAAGGTGCAGCAAGATGGTCCAATCCTTTTTGTAGCAAAGGACAAGCCTGGACAAACTCTTATATAGAGAAAAGCGCTCCCGAGGACACATGGGAATTATCGTCAAGCTAGTTTTCATCACGCTCATATGATTCACGTTCGTTACTTTGATAATTTGGTATGTGGGTGGACCGGTGCTTGGGATCTGCCCTTCCTTGGACAAGCATCACACTTATGATTAACCCCTATTGCAAGCATCCGCAACTACAAAAGAAGTATTAAGGTAAACCTAACCATAGCATGAAACATATGGATCCAAATCAGCCCCTTACGAAGCAACTCATAAACTAGGGTTTAAGCTTCTGTCACTCTAGCAACCCATCATCTACTTATTACTTCCCAATGCCTTCCTCTAGGCCCAAACAATGGTGAAGTGTCATGTACTCGACGTTCACATAACACCACTAGAGGAAAGACAACATACATCTCATCAAAATATCGAACGAATACCAAATTCACATGACTACTTATAGCAAGACTTCTCCCATGTCCTCAGGAACAAACGTAACTACTCACAAATCATATTCATGTTCATAATCAGAGGTATATTGATATGCATAAAGGATCTGAACATACGATCTTCCACCAAATAAACCAACTGGCATGAACTACAAGGAGTAATCAACACTACGGGGGTAGGGCGCGCCCCCCACCCTCGTGGATGGTGGGTGGCCCCCCTCTAGTACTTTCTTCGCTCAGTATTTTTTATTAATTCCAAAAACAACTTCCGTGGAGTTTCAAGACTTTTGGAGTTGTGCAGAATAGGTCTCTAATAGTTGCTCCTTTTCCAGCCCAGAATTCCAGCTGTCGGCATTCTCCCTCTTCATGTAAACCTTGTAAAATAAGAGAGAAAAGGCATAAGTATTGTGACATAACGTGTAATAACAGCCCATAATGCAATAAATATCGATATAAAAGCATGATGCAAAATGGACGTATCAGGGGCAGCGGGAAGGGGTCCTTAGGGCAGGCCTTGTTGAGGTCTTTGAAATCGACACAAAGGCGCCAGGATTTGTCCTTCTTTGGCACCATGACCAGGTTTGCTAGCCAGTCCGGGTGTTTGATCTCTCTGATGAACCCGGCTTCAAGTAGTTTGGCTAGCTCCTCCCCCATAGCTTGTCGCTTGGGTTCAGAAAATCGCCGCAGCGTTTGCTTGACTGGTTTGAACCCTTTATTATATTGAGGCTACGTCCGGCCAGTCTGCGTGGGATTCCTGGCATATCCGAAGGATGCCAAGCACAGATGTCCCAATTCTCGTGCAGGAACGCTCTTAGAGCGGCATCGATCGTTGGATCCAGATGTGCTCCAACGGCTGCTATTTTATTAGGATCCGTTGGGTGTAGTTGAAATTTGACTATTTCGTCTGCTGGCTTGAAGGAAGTTGATTTGGGCCTCCTGTCGAGGATTACATCGTCCTTGTCCACTGTAGAGCGCAGAGTTGTTAGCTCCTCGGCCGCGAGGGCCTCGGACAGTGCCTCAATGGCCAGGGATGCAGTTTTGTTTTTGACGTGAGTGATATATCCGGATCACTAGTGATAGTGATAACTCTGTTGGGCCCTGGCATTTTGAGCTTCATGTACCCATAATGGGGTATGGCTTGAAAGCGTGTGAACGCATCTCTCCCTAACAGGGCGTGATATCCGCTGTTGAAAGGTGCCACGTGGAAGAGCAACTCTTCGGACATGTAGTTCTCGAGCGTGACGAATACGACGTCGAGTTTGATCATCCCCGAGCTTCGTGCTTCTCAACTGGGGATGATGCCTCGAAAAGTGGTGCCACTTTGTGTCGGACCTCGGGTTCCGGCAAAACCCTTAAGGTTCGAGCTCTGGGGTGCGCGCGAAGGTCTCTCCCTTACAGATCACGCCCTCACTCGCTTCGTGATCTCCAGGATAGCTCGATGAACTCGCAACACAAGGGACACAAGATTTATACTGGTTCGGGCCACCGTTGTGGTGTAATACCCTACTCCAGTGTGGTGGTGGCGGATTGCCTCTTGGGCTAGGGATGAACAGTACCTGGGGAAGAACAGCCTCCTGAGGCGAGGTGTTCTTGTGCTTGGCGAACTTGTGTGGGTGAGGATCCCGATCCCCTCCTACTGTGGTGGCTAGTCCTATTTATAGAAGCCCTGGTCCTCTTCCCCAATACTGAGCAGGAAGGGATCCCACAACAACCAATTTGAAAGGGGACAGCTAGTACAGCTTATCCTGACAAAAGTAGTCTTCGCCTACTAAAGGCTCTGGTGGTGATGCCGTCTTGGGCTCCACGATGACCTCCGTCCTGCCGTCCTGCTGGTCTTGGTCTCGTTGCACCGATAGGGAAACCTTTGCTTGATGCGTCGGTACTCCTCGCCTGCTCTTGCCTCCTTATCACCAAAGAGGAAACAAGGACACTGTGCGCTGGCGCCTGCCTGGCGCCCGCCTGGTCTCGATCGTCATGGCTCACGTCACTAGAACCTCATGAGGTTTGCCTTGCCTTGATCTCTCCGCCCCTCGCGAGCCAGCCTGGCGAGGCCGCTCCTGAGGAGGTCTTGTGTCGTCCACCTCACGAGGCTTGGCCCCTCGCGAGGGTCTTGAAAGCTTGTTGGTGAAGATGGGCCGTACGGAGTTGCTCGCAGAGCCACGCCATGGGCTGCAGGCAGGCATGTCTGGGGACCCCCGTTCCCAGAACACCGACAGTAGCCCCCGGGCACAAGGCGCGCTCGGACATGGCTTTGAGGTGAAGCCAAAGGACAAGTGTGGAGTGCTGTGGGCCCCAATAGCCTGCGGCCTTGGTCGACGCGTGGCGGTTGATTGGACGTGGGCGTCTCCGCTTCCCCACGCCGCCTCGGCAACTGCCCAACTTGACAAGTCCCTGCGACATGCAAGGAAAAACCATCATTACCTGTGATCGTGGGGGCGCTGGTTGGCCTTCTCCTTCTATAAATGGGGAGGGGGGCAGAGCCCCCGTCGCACATCTCTTTCCATCCCGCTCGCTTCTTCCCCCTTGCTCCGTCGCCAGCAGCGACACCAATGGCGTCGTCGAAGAGGTTCTCCACCGCAGAGAAGGGGAAAGCCCCTCGCGAAGGGCCCGACTCTCCGATGCCCAAGCGTGGGCGTGGCCGTCCTCGCAAGCACACCGCGACCCCCCGCGGCCGCGGCGGTGCCGCTTCGCGTGATAGGGGTCGCTTCGGTCGCGGCAACCTTGTTGATGAAGGGAGACGCGTCATGGTCGCACGGCCTCCCCGGTCGCGCTTCCACTCGGCGGAGGTGCTGATGGAGTTCGTCATCTGTTCGGAGGACCCGGCCGGCAACTGGCTTAAGCTCCCGTGCTTCTTCGTCGATGAGCTGCCGGCCATAGGTCTAGGCGGGATCTGGCTGCAGGCGGACGGCTGCTGCCGCAGGGCTTCCTGGGTCGCGGTTAAGGTCTCTATCACGGGCAACATAGCCCTAGCCCGTGGCTGGCAGACGTTTGCCCGCCCGCGCGGCCTGGGAAGGCGGTGCACCCTTCATTTCAAGTACGACGTTGATGCGACCCTCTATGTGAGGGTGTTTGGGGAAGATGGTCGCCGCGCCGGATGCTGCCCCGAGGTCAACGATGGCGACGAGGTGCTCGGCCTTGGCGATGGTCGTGACGAGGATGAGGGCGAACTCGCCCTTGGCGTCGACCGCGTCTCATCCAGCTACAGTGGCTCTTCCCCCGGCGACAGCTCCAGCAGTGGTGGTTACGACTGGCCGCCGCGCCCGCTTCGAAGGTGGTAGCGGGTCGTCTCGTCGTCGCGCCCCTATGAAGCGCGAGGAGGGGTCTGGCTGAGCTCGTGTCGGCGCTAAGATCCCGCCTTCGCGGTCCACCACTGGGCATGCGACGCTTTTATCTTGTTCTTCCTTTCCTTAATGTATTAAGAAAGAAACCAGTATGGGGCCCCAGAGCGGCGCAACGAACTATGATTTCCCAGTTATTATGCTATGATCATCTTCCCTGTGCTGTGTCGTGCTTTATGTAAGGATAACTTAGATTGACGTGCTTGGAGCAGTCTCCTCTCCACGAGGTGCTCGCTTCCTGGCGCCTGTCGAGGCCCCCTTGGCCTGGTAGGCGCTTAGGAACTGCAGAAAAACTCGGTAGGAGGCTTATCATTTTCCCGAGCCTTGGTCGCAGGCGCCGCTAGCCTTGACCTTGCGCTTTGTATCGCGGTACCCGTGGGGCACGGATTAGAAGAAGTGCGTCAGCTTGTGGGCTCGAACGAGGGTGCCTCGCGAAAAGCAGACGAAAGGCAAAACAAGAAAAAACGCTCATGAGGGAAGGAAAAACGTTTATGAGGGCACCTGCCAGCCCCCTCGCGAGGAATGCGAGAGAGAGTATAAGCCAAGCCGAAGACGGAAACAGAGGCAGAAGGCAACGAAACCAAATCAACCGAGAACACCAGAAGCAAACTTCAATCAAAGAGGGGTGAGCCAACTACGGAAAGCAAATGAAAAGCCGTGTCCGGCACCTAGTCTTGTCTTCAAGTCTTCTCACCAGCGCAGAGCTAAGTGCTGTCACTAAGACATGGGAGGGAGCCCCGAGGCCCGAGGGCGGCACTCCTGAGACTCCGGGGCATGTACAGCCCCACTCATTATTATGTGAGAGTGTCATGAGCGGAGACCTTCACAGGCACCGGGCCTTCTTCATAGGCGCTGGGCCTTTCTTCATGGGTAGAACCTCCGGAGGTGTTGGATGCTCCAGGCGTTCTGGATGGGTACCCCGTCCTGTGTCTCCAGGTGCGCGGTGCCAGGCCTGGAGACATGGACGACCTTGAACGGGCCCTCCCACATGGGTGAGAGCTTATGTAGCCCTTCTCTGGAGAGGACCCGCCTCAGGACGAGGTCACCCACCTCGAGCGTCCTGGGGCGGATGTTGCGGCAGTGGTACAGCTGCAGCGCCTGCTGATACCTTGCCGCCCGCCCGTAGTGCAGCTTCGCGGCGGTGTTCCTCCCCTAGCACAAGGTCCACCCCCCGCGTGGCGTCCTGCTGCGTTTCATCAAACACCAGGACCCGTGCGGAATGATGCTTGACCTCGTGAGGGAGGACCGCTTTTGCTCCGTAGACGAGGAAGAACGGGGTCTCACCCGTTGGCTTGGTGGCGGTGGTGCGGATGGACCACATCACGGATTGGAGCTCGTCATACCAGCCCCTGCCGCAGGCCTCGAGCTTCTTCTTGAATGTCCTGGTCTTGAGGCCCTCAGGACCTCTGCGTTGGCGCGTTCGGCCTGGCCATTGCTCCGGGGGTGCACCGCCGAAGCGTAGCAGATCTGCGTTCCAAGGATAGCACAATATGTTTTGAAGAGATTACTGGTGAACTGCGAGCCGTTGTCGGTGATGATGCGGTTGGGGACCCCGAAACGGCTCACGAGACCCTTGATGAGCTTGACCGCAGAGCCGGCTGGGATGGTGCGGACGACTTCCACCTCCGCCCACTTGGTGAACTTGTCGATGGCGACGTAGAGGTAGCGGTAGCCCCCGGGCGCTTGAGGGAACGGGCCCAAGATATCCATCCCCCAGACCGCGAACAGCCATGTGAGTGGGATGGTCTAGAGGCCCTGAGCCGGCTGATGAATCTGCTTGGTGTGGAACTGGCAGGCCTCGCAGGACTTCACCAGTTCAGTCGCGTTGTTGAGTGCCGTAGGCCAGTAGAATCCGCTGCGGAAGGCCTTGCCGATGAGGGTTCACGACGATGAGTGGTGCCCGCAGTCCCCGCCGTGTATGTCGGCTAGCAGCTCTTTCCCCTATTCCCTGGAGATACAACGCAGTGAAACATCATTTGGCCGCTTCCTGTATAACTCACCGTCCCGGATGCAATATGCCGTGGCTTGTTGGGCCACACGCTCCATGTCTCCCTCTTCTTCCGGCAGCGTCCCTTGCGTTAGGTATTCCTTGAATTCCTTCATCCAGCATCCCTCCTGAGGTTCGAGCGCCAAGAGCAAGCGCGCTCCCGAGGTCGGGCCGCGGGCCGGGGCTCCTGAGGCAGGTGGTTGAGGGAGCTCCTCGCGAGGCAGCGCTGTCCTCGAGAGCAGTGGCGTTGCTGATGGCTTGAAGAGCCGCTCCTCAAAGACGCCAGGCTCTTGGGGTAGCCGCTTGGATGCTCTTCTGGCAATGTCGTCAGCTTCCTTGTTGGTGCCACGGGACACATGCTGTAACTCCAGACCCGAGAACTGCTTCTCTATCTTGCGCACCTCCGCGAGGTATGCCTTCATGTGCTCGTCCTTTGGCTCATAAACCTTGTTGGAGAAGTTGACGAGGAGCTGCGAGTCACCCTTGATGGTGAGATGCCTCACCCCCAGGGCCACTGCAGCCCTGAGGCCAGCTATGTGGCCTTCGTACTCTGCTATGTTGTTGGAGACCTTCTCGCCCTGCTAGAAGCAGAGCTGCACGGCGTAGTAGAGCTTGTCCTGGGTGGGAGAGATGAGCACCGCTCCAGCTCCCGCGCCCTAGCGTGAGAATGCACCGTCAAAGTACAGGACCTAGCCATCCGGCGCTTCGCTTCCTGGAGATAGGGATTGGTCCTCACCTGCTTCGAGTTCTGGGGCGTCGGTCCATTCAGCCACAAAGTCTGCGAGCGCGGCCCCCTTGATGACCCTAGTTGTGCTGAACTCCAGGTCAAACGCTTGCAGCTCGATGTTCCATTCAGCGACTCGCCCGACAGCATTGGGGCTCCTGAGCACTCTTTCCAGTGGGTAAGCCGAGACGACCTTCATGGAGTGACCCTGGAAGTAGTAGCGCAGCTTGCGCGAGGCCACCAGGAGCGCGAGCAGGATCCTCTGAGGCATGGGGTACCATGCCCTCGCATCCCACAACACTGTGCTGACGAAGTATACCAGGCGCTCGATGAGGGCGGGAGAGCTGACGAAGTCTTCGGCTTCCGGGAGCTGAGGTGTCTCTGCGAGGGCTTTGGCTTCAGGGGCTTGGTGGTCTGCTGAAGCAGCTGCTGCTTCAGGTGCTTCGCCTTGGTGTCGCGCCGCTTCGTCCGGCCTGGGGGCTCTCCCCGACGGGCCCTTGATCTGGCACTCTTCTCTGAGGGCCACCAGCGCTGTGCTGGCGGAGTGGGGTGTGGCAAACAGGTAGAGCACCAAAGGCTCGAGGGGTCGAGGCGCCACCATCACTGGCGGGCTGGTCCGGTATCTCTTGAGGTCTTGAAACGCTTGGTCGGCTTCCGGAGTCCACTCGAATGGGCCCTTTTTTTCATCAGCTTGAATAACGGTAGGGCTTGCTCTCCCAGTTTGGAGATAAAGCGGCCCAACGCAGTCACACGACCAGTAAGCTTCTGCATCTCCTTGAGGGTCTACGGCGGCCTCATGTCTTTGATTGCCTTGACCTTCTCTGGGTTCGCCTCGATCCCTCTGTGGGATACGAGGAAACCCAGCAGCTTGCCGGAAGGGACACCGAACACACACTTGATCTGGTGGTAGCCCGAGAACGCATCTAGGAAGCACAGCAAATCGCACTCTGCGGTGGAGTCGACGATCTGGTCGATGCGTGGAAGCGGGAACGGATCTTGGGGGCAGGCTTTGTTGAGGTTGGTGAAGTCGACACACATGCGCTCCTTCCCGCCTTTCTTCAGCACAACAACGGGGTTTGCCAACCACTCGGGGTACCGAACTTCGTGAATGGCACCCGCCGCCTCCAGCTTGCGAGTTTCTTGGACGATGAAGGCCTACTTCTCCGTGGACTGTCGTCTTGCCCGCTACTTCACAGGGCGTACGTTGGGGCACACCCTTAAGTGATGCTGAATCACCTCTCTCGGGACCCCCACCAGCTGCTTGGGTTCCCATGCGAATATCTCCTTGTTTGCGCGCAAGAACTTCACCAACGCTTCCTCTTGGTCAGGGTCGAGGTCGGCACCAATGCTAAAGGTGGCTCCTGAGGACCCGTCCTCATCGACGGGCACCTGCTTGGTTTCTGCCTTGTCTTGGGTGAACAGCTTCTTCTACTTGGTTGGTGCGGCTCCCTTGGCCTCGGAGGCGACTGCGCCGGTGGGCTGCGCCACCGCGGCGGTCTTGAAAGCAAGCATGAGCGCCAACAGAGCCTCCTTGGTGTCCCCCTCGATGGTGAGGACGCCCTTGCTCCCAGGCATCTTCATGAGGTTGTAAGCCGGATGGGTTACTGCCATAAACTGGGCCAGAGCTGGGTACCCGAGGATGGCGTTGTACGGGAGGCCGATGCGGGCGATGTCGAAGTCGACCAGCTCGGTGCGGTAATTGTCGTGCGTGCCGAAGGTGACAGGAAGGCGGATCTGCCCCAGGGAGTGCGCGGTGTTGCCGCCAACTCCTAAGAAGGGCTTGCTGAGGCGGAGCCGCTCGAGTGGTACGTGAAGGAGGCCGAAGGCTTCCACGGAGAGCACGTTGTGGCCGGCGCCACCGTCGATAAGGGTCTTGGTGGCAGCCACGTTGCAGATGGTGGGAGTGCAAAACATTGGGAGCATACCCGAGCTCGCGGTGGAGACGGGATGATCCCCTGAGTCGAAGGTGAGGTCGGCCTGGGGCACGGCCCAGGCCGGCGGAGCCCGCGGGTGCTTGGAAGCGGCGCCGATCTGGCGGAGGAACGGCTTGATGTGGCGGTCTGAGGGCGGTGCTTGCGAGCCGCCGAGGAGGGCCGCGACCGCGTGGGGTCCCGGTGCCGCGAAGCGCGCGACAAAGAGATCGGGCAACTCCTCCCAAGATGCCACTGTGGATCCGGGGAGGTCGAGCAGCCAGGCGCGTAGCACACCGGTCAGGGCCATGGGGAGCCAGTTGGCCATGACCTTGTCGTCGCCTCCGGCCTTGAGGACGGCTTCCTCATACGCTAGCAGGAAGGCCACCGGATCTGCCGCGCTGTCGTAGCATGGCGGCATCTCCGGCTCGAACTTGGATGGCCATCACACCCGCCGCAAGGCGGGAGCAAGGGCTCGGAGCCCCTGGCCCCGTCGCTGGCATCGGTCGCCGGAGCAGGAAGTGGCGCACTCGCCATGGAGGCGGGGCGCGGTGGCGGCGTGGAGCAGATCAATGGAAGGAAAACTCCGGCGCACCCCTACCTGGCGCGCGAAATGTCAGATCTCGGGTTCCGGCAAAACCCTTAAGGTTTGAACTCTGGAGTGCACGCGAAGGTCTCTCCCTTACAGATCACGCCCTCGCTCGCTTTGTGATATCTAGGCTAGCTCGACGAACTCGCAACACAAGGGACACAAGATTTATACTGGTTCGGGCCACCATTGTGGTGTAATACCCTACTCCAGTGTGGTGGTGGTGGATTGCATCTTGGGCTAGGGATGAACAGTACAAGGGGAAGAAGAGCCTCCTGAGGCGAGGTGTTCTTGTGCTTGGCGAACTTGTGCGGGTGAGGATCCCGATCGCCTCCTACTGTGGTGGCTAGTTCTATTTATAGAGGCCCTGGTCCTCTTCCCAAATATTGAGCGGGAAGGGATCCCACAATGGCCAATTTGAAAGGGGACAGCTAGTACAGCTTATCCTGACAAAAGTAGTCTTCGCCTGCTAAAGGCTCTGGTGGTGACGCCGTCTTGGGCTCCACGATGACCTCCTTCCCGCCGTCCTGCTGGTCTTGGTCTCGTTGCACCGATAGGGAAACCTTTGCTTGACGCCTCGGAACTCCTCGCCTGCGCTTGCCTCCTTAGCACCAAAGAGGAAACAAGGACACTGTGCGCGCTGGCGCCCGCCTGGTCTCAATCGTCATGGCTCATGTCGCTAGAACCTCACGAGGTTTGCCTTGCCTTGATCTCTCCGCCCCTCGCGGGCCAGCCTGGCGAGGCCGCTCCCGAGGAGGTCTTGTGTCGTCCGCCTCGCGAGGCTTGGCCCCTCACGAGGGTCTTGAAAGCTTCTTGGTGAAGATGGGCCGTACGGGCCTGCTCGCAGAGCCACACCGTGAGCCGCAGGCAGGCAAGTCTGGGGACCCCCGTTCCCAGAACACCGACACTTTGCTCAATGCGACCTTTGTCTATCTACATTTTTTGGAGCGTATCTTCGTAGATGAGGTTCAGTCCACTACCGCCGTCCATGAGCACTTTGGTGAGCCGAAAGCCGCCCACTATTGGGTTTAAGACCAAGGCAGCTGGTGCTCGGACTGATCTGGCCCTTGGCTCATCATCGACGGTGAAAGTTATCGCCATGTCGTTCCAAGGGTTTATTGCGGCTACCTGGTTGACTTTGGCAAGGTCGTGTAATGCCCTTTTGCACCGGTTGTTGGAAGAAAAGGTCTCGAAGACCGTAAAAACGTTGAGATCGGCATCCTCCGAAGAGTGCCTCTCTGGAGTGATTTTGGTGAGGATGGCCTATCCGCTCTTAGCCACCTGCCAGAGTACCCCGCATGCCCGCAGGTTGTGTGTTGGTTCGGTATCCGGCGTCGTGTGTATCTGACAGGGTTTGTCGAGCAGGTCGTCAAGGACAGTTCTGTGTCCCGTGAAGGGCTTGACTTTTTTGTCCATGAGATGATGATCAGGTGCCCGTAAGGGTGCGCCCTTTTTGCCCGTCCGGTGGGCTGCTTGAAGGCAGGAGGTTCCCACCGAGCTGTCTGGGTCTTCCAGGCGCTTTCCATTGCATAGTACTTTTGTATGATGTGTGCCAAATCTGCAAAGTGCAGTATGCAGCGGCGGTTGAGGGCGTTAAGGATTCCCTCGTCCGTGCAGTTGCGGCAAAATACTGAAACCGCGTCATCGTCGCTGCAATCTTTAATCTTGTTTTTGACAAGGAGGAATCTGGCCCAGAAGTGATGGACCGTTTTCTCAGGTTGCTGTCGTACATACATTAGGTCGCATACATCTGGAGGACCTGAATTGCTTGGGGAATATTGCTTGTGGTGGGTGGGTGGGTTAAAATCCAAATCCTGACCCACTATTACATCCGGAGTTTGACGAATTTCTGAGGTCACCAGCCCAGGATCCGGAGTGTCCTGGTGCCTTTTGGGCTCAACGCCCAGTTCTATGTTCGGAGGACGTGAGGTCTCTTCCCGAAGATGGGTATCCGACTCGCAGGACTCGGAAATCCGAACATAGTTTGTTCTTAACTTAGGAGAAGAAGTATTCTCGGCTTGTTCCTCCATGACCGCTACCAGATGGGTGATTGGTGGGGACATGATTTCCCTCTAATCGGGTTTAAGCCCAATCCGATCGTAGTCTATTGCAACCCCCACGGCGGCGATGCGATCTAGTAGCTCGTTTAAGGACGAGACATCTGTTGGATCCATCCTTTCGGGGTGTTCAAGGCCAATGTGAAGATGGTGTTTAGCGATTTCGAGGGCTGGCTTTGGCTTAAAGGCCGTGCGGGCGCCTATCGTAAAACAGCCGAACTGGAGGACCTGTCCCGGAGCTAGGGCCCTTCCAGAGGTAATGTTGTCGTTAATGACAAGGCGATCCATCGATCCTGCCGTCGACAACACAGTGGAACTCTCAATGAAAGCACCAATGTCGGTGTCAAAACCGGCCAATCTCGGGTAGGGGTCCCGAACTGTGCATCTGAGGATCGAAGGTAACAGGAGACAAAGGGGGCATGATGTTTACCCAGGTTCGGGCCCTCTTAATGGAGGTAATAACCTACTTCCTGCTTGATTGACTTTGATGGGTATAGGGGTTACAAGAGTCGAGCTACCGCGAGATCGTAATGGCTAAACCCTAGCTGTCTAGCCTATGTAAATTCTGATAGCCTCTACGGACTAAACCCTCCGGTTTATATAGACACTGGAGGGACCTAGTGTTGTACAAAGTCGGTTTACAGAGAAAGGAAAATACACGTTCGGACGTCAAGCTTGCCATCCACGCAAAGGAGTCCCATCCGGACACGGGGGAAGGCCTTCAATCTTGTATCTTCATGGCCCATCAATCCGGCCCATGCTACACAGCCCGGACACCCGAGGACCCCATAATCCATGACTCCCTCAGTGGGATCTATGTGTGAAGCGGAGTACATAGCTGCTCCGGAAGCAGCAAATGAAGGAGTCTGGATGAAGGAGTTCATATCCGATCTAGGTGTAATACCTAGTGCATCGGGTCCAATGAAAATCTTTTGCGACAATATTGGAGCAATTGCCTTAGCGAAGGAATCCAGATTTCACAAGAGACGCTTCAACTCCATCCATGATCAAGTCAAGGAGGGAGACATAGAGATTTGCAAAATACATACAGATCTGAATGTTGCAGACCTCTTGACAGCCTCTTCCACGAGCAAAACATGATCAGCACCAAGAATCCATGGGTGCTAGAATCATTACAATGTAATCTAGATTATTGACTCTAGTGCAAGTGGGAGACTGCAGGAAATATGCCCTAGAGGCAATAATAAAGTTGTTATTTATATTTCCTTATATCATGATAAATGTTTATTATTCATGCTAGAATTGTATTAACCAGAAACTTGATACATGTGTGAGTACATAGACAAAACACAGTGTCCCTAGTATGCTTCTACTAGACTAGCTCGTTAATCAAAGATGGTTATGTTTCCTGACCATAGACATGTGTTGTCATTTGATGAATGGGGTCACAT
This sequence comes from Triticum aestivum, assembly GCF_018294505.1. NCBI lineage: Eukaryota > Viridiplantae > Streptophyta > Magnoliopsida > Poales > Poaceae > Triticum > Triticum aestivum. The sequence continues at coordinate 270,988,199 of NC_057808.1, read as the reverse complement.
CATTAGGAGAATGATGTGATGGACAAGACCCATCCGTTACCTTAGCATAATGATCGTTAAGTTTTAATGCTATTGCTTTCTTCATGACTTATACATATTCCTTTGACTATGAGATTATGCAACTCCAGAATACCGGAGGAATACCTTGTGTGCTATTAAACGTCACAACGTAACTGGGTGATCATAAAGATGCTCTACAGGTATCTCCGAAGGTGTTTTTTGGGTTGGCATAGATCGAGATTAGGATTTGTCACTCTAAGTATCGGAGAGGTATCTCTAGGCCCTCTCGTTAATGCACATCATGATAAGCCTGGTAATGAGATTGAACTAGGTATGAAGATACCAACGATCGAATCTCGGGCAAGTAACATACCGATGACAAAGGGAATAACGTATGTTGTCATTGCGGTTTGACCGGTAAAGATCTTCCTAGAATATGTAGGAACCAATATGAGCATCCAAGTTCCGATATTGGTTATTGACCGGAGATGTGTCTCGGTCATGTCTACATAGTTCGCGAACCTGTAGGGTCGGCACGCTTAACGTTCGATGACGATTTGTATTATGAGTTATATGTTTTGGTGACCGAAGAATGTTCGGAGTGCTGAATGAGATCACAGACATGACGAGGAGTCTCGAAATGATCGAGAGGTAAAGATAGATATATTGTACTATAGTATTCGGACACCGGAAGTGTTTCGGAATGTATCGGGTACATATCGGAGTACCGGGGGGGGGTTACCGGAACCCCCCGGGGGAAGATATGGGCAATATGGGCCATAGGAGGGAGTGTCGGTGTCAAAACCGGTGGATCTCGGGTAGGGGGTCCTGAACTGTGCGTCTAAGGTCGATGGTAACAGGAGACGGGGGACACGATGTTTACCTAGGTTCGGGCCCTCTCTATGGAGGTAATACCCTACTTCCTGCTTGATTGATCTTGATGAATATGAGTATTACAAGAGTTGATCTACCTCGAGATCGTAATGGCTGAAACCCTAGAAGTCTAGCCTGTATGACTATGATTGTGATTCTTGCCTCTACGGACTAAACCCTCCGGTTTATATAGACACCGGAGGGGACTAGGGTTGTACAAAGTCGGTTACAAAGAAATGAATCTTCATATCAGGACGCCAAGCTTGCCTTCCACGCCAAGGAGAGTCCTATCCGGACACGGGAGATAGTCTTCGGTCTTATATCTTTACAGCCCATCAGTCCGGCCCATGTACCATAGTCCGGACGCCCAAGGACCCCCTAATCTAGGACTCCCTCAGTAGCCCCTGAACCAGGCTTCAATGACGAGGTGTCCGGCGCGCAGATTTTCTTCGGCATTGCAAGGCGGGTTCCTTCTCTGAATACTCCAACACAATCTTCAGACACAATGAACGTGTCCGGCTCCACAAAACAAATACCACACACCACCGTAGAGGAAATAATACTTTATGAGTCGATCTGCTGACAACTTTTCTGTAACGTGATATTACGTCACCACCCAGTTATTATATCGAACCATTTTCTAGCCTGTCGCGCCACGTTCCGAGACACGGTTTCATTGGCACGTCTTGTCGAAGCAGAGATCGTGTCCCCTTATTGCGGGATCCTCATCAATACGGGCGTGGGTATCCCAACCGTCCTGTTGCCATGATTCCTTAAGAATAGGCAGGTTTTAAGGCTTAGGAGGGGGCGTTCGGTATTCATTGCCTTTATGAAGGGACTAAGACTCGTCTTGCTTCTTCACGCCAACCCTTTCCTCAACCTCTCCAGCCTCGAGCTCCAGCACCCAAGGTTCAATCTAATTGTGTCGAGCTTCCCAGTCATGTCCGGAACCGGCTCTCAAGGTCGGTGGATGGCTTCTTCTGTCACAGAGGAGGATATTACGAAGCTCCGGGCGGCAAGATACCTGACCGCGGAAATCCCCCACAGGCTTCCTGCTCAAGGGCAGGTTATTCCTACTCCCAGATCCAGCGAGAGGGTCGTATTCGTCTCCCACTTCCTCCGAGGGCTAGGGTTTGCTCTCCACCCCTTCGTTCGAGGGCGCATGTTCTATTACGGGCTAGATTTTCACGATCTAGCTCCGGACTCCTTTCTTCACGTCTCAGCGTTCATTGTAATATGCGAAGCCTCCTCCGTATTCCCCCACACTTCGGCTTGTGGCTCAAGACCTTTAAGGTAAAGCCGAAGGTAGTCAATGGGAAACAAGCGGAGTGCGGTGGTGCTACAGTGAGCAAACTTATCAACGCTTTTTGGCTAAAAGGATCCTTCACAGAATCTTCCGACTTATGGCACCGGGAGTGGTTTTACATTACTGAACCCCGCGGCACCAAGTGGGCGGCTACACCCGCGTTCCGATCTGGCCTCCAATTCAGCTCGCATCATGGATCAATAAGGGGTTGGACTGGGGATCAATTGACGAAGTGCAGACTCTACAGAGCCGCATCCGGAGCCTTATTGAGAAGGACATTGGACTTATCAACGTAATCCAAGTAATGCTAGTCTGTCGGGTCCTACCATGCTAGCGGTGGCTTCTTCGCCTGTGGGAGTTCAAGCCGGAAGGACCACGAACCCTTCAGCACTTCTTCGGTACAACGCACAAAGGAATGTGGAAATTATTCTCTGGGACACGAAAACAGTGGTCGGATACTACAGAGGACGTCGACCTTGACTGCAACCATCCGGATACCTCAGCAAGCACTCGACTCCCGAACACAGCTTAGTTAAGCATCTCATAATAAGATACTGAGAAAACCATCTTCTTCCAGGGCTGGATAAAGAAGGCGGAGCGAATCAGGTGTTCGGCTCCTCTTCCTGAAGACTCAGCTAGTCCCGTGCTAACAAGGATGCTGGTCCCGATGCCATACCAGGTGCCGGTGGAAGAGGACAATGAGGAGAGTGGGGGAGCCAAAGGTGGCTTCCATCCCGGAGGTACACCACACACTGTGTCCGGGGAGATTAAGGCTCCCTCTTCCAAAGACAAAAGAGGAGGAGAAGCTGACATCCTTTCTCCCAATGGCAAGAAAAGGGCTGCCTCCGAGAGTTGGGAGGTAAAGGCTCTGAAGCGAGGCAAGACACCCCTGTCGGGCGGTTCAGGCTCGGAAGGTGACGTTGTCACACAGTTCCTTCATATGGACAAGTCTCCAGACGAATCGTAAGTGAACAAAGGTGTTTTAAACATATCCCGTTCCTTTTCTCGTTACAAGGGTAACATCTAGAATATGTGTCTTGTAGTCCGGTACACGGTCTCCCTCAACAATCCTCCTCCTCGGGGGACCTTCTTCCAGAGATGATGGAAAGTGAGACGCCTCCACAAGCTTCCTCGCCCAACCGGGCGGACGACGTCGAGGTGTCATCCCGGAGGATCTCTCCCGATCAACAGAGGATAATGGAGACAACGCCCCAAGGTGAAACCTCGGCCGCCCGGGGTCCGGAGTGTGCGGTCCCTACGGGGGCTAACAATAAAGGCCCCAGACTATCTGGTTTACAGCCGGAGACGACTCTAGGGTCGAGCAAATTTATCCTTTCAAAGGGAGTCCGTACTCCCACAGCTGCTTCCAGGAATCCGGAGGAGCCCGATACCCTGATGGACATGTTGCAGTATTCGTCCGTCTCAGAGGAACATCGTACCTTGATGGGTATGGTGGTTGAGTGGATTCTGTCCGCGAAAAGCGGATTGAATGAAGCCTTCATGAGCTTGCTAAGAGGCTTCGAGGTACGTAATGGTATTTTTTCGATCTATATGCAAAATGCACCTGTGTATAGATAGTAACCCCTGAGACTCTGGTTGGCGTCCAAAGGGAGGCAATCAGAGGATCGAAAAAGATGTGCCAAGGAAATAATCTAATTAATTGAAACACAGGCTGTTACCTCCATGACGACTGCCCATGCTATAGAGGTTGCAGGTCTGAAGCAAAAACTTGATGTGGCGGATGACGACATCAAGCTTATTAACAGGCGACTCGACGAGGCGCAAGGTATGTGTTGGGGCGGTCAGCGTATGTATGTATAATAACATGAGCACGAAGCTAGAATTATATTCTGAGACATGCATATCTGCAGATGGTGCTGCCGCAGTTGAGACCCTTCGGGCTGAACTTGCCCGAGCCAAGGAGCAAGCCCGGATGAGTAATGTGGCTGCCAAGAAGGCAGATGATGAGTTAGAAGCCGGACAGGCTGCTTAGCGCCTGTGTGAGGAGAGAATGTCCATTATGGCGCGTGAGCTAAAGGAAGCCAGTGTCCGGTGCGAATTCCTCGAGAGGGATAACAAAGCCAAAGCGGCCGATCTCGACAAGGCCTTACAAGAGGCGAGGGAAGCACAATCTGAGTCTAGAGCGGCTCGGGAAGAGATCCGCCAAGCTGGGGAGATAGCGGCCAGTAAGCCTTTCTTATTACAGACTAAATTCGGCAATCCGAAGTACTCCCTGCTTAATCAAATGTGGAGCTCTCCAGACGCCTTCTTGGACTTGCCGAAGAGCGCCTCCGATGCGGCGCAGTTTTACGAAGCGCAAGAAGGGTATGCAATGGAGAATCTTTACTAGCCACAATTCGGCACGCCAAAGCGCCCGCTATTGCTGAAGAACAGATGGCCCAGTGGGCCGAGCTCCACAAGATATCTGGTTCTGCCATGAAGGACGCCGTGGTCCGGCTGTGGCTGACTGAGCCAGTTCCGAAGAGTTATTTTGGTTTGGTGCATCGACTAGTTGATGCGGTGCCGCGTATCGACGCCATTAAGCGGTCAACGTGCATTGAAGGTGCACGGATGGCCTTTGCCCGTGTCAAGACGTACTGGGCGAAGATGAAGGCCACCGATATTGCAGCGAAAATTCCACCTCAGGGCAAGGAGCAACACACGCCAGAGCATTATTTCGAGGATGTCTTAGAGGGTGCCCGCTTGATAGAGGGTCAGTGCTCGAAAGAGATGATATTCGAGTGAAATGTATTGAAATTGTAAAAAGCAATATTATAATATTTTAAGGCTATGCCTAGAAAGTTTTGGCTCCTCCTGTGCGGCCGTTTTTGTATAATCTGAAAGTTTTCCAGTCGTCGGCTTCAGCCCCCTCGCATAAAATACGGGGGTGTTCGGGAAAGCACTTGATCACTCTTGACCCAACGTCTTGGTCCGTGAAGGAGGTGTCAATGCGACGAACTAGGCAATCGGACTATAGGGCTTTAGCACTTTCACTTAGCCATAGGAATTTGATGGTGGGTCTACGATATAGCCCCTGGTATGTATGCAGTTATCCGAATACTGTGCATTACATGGGTGACCAGAAGAACGGTCCTTCGTGTAATACAGAAGGAATCGCGAAAGATTCTAATAAGTCATCGAGTGGTTGACCAGCTCTCGCCGCATCATAATAGTCAGTTTTTGGCTTTCTCTACTGAGGTGCTCATCCGGATAAACCGGGACACAATCGCAGTAGTTCTCCCTTTACTACCCTAGCCGATATAGCGGAACGGAAGGTAGTAAGCACAGGAGCCGGGCAACCCAACTATTGACCAAAGAGATGATTCGGAGCTGATGCATATAAGGCCAAACTCGCGACGCCGAATTGTGCTATAAAGCTGTTCGGACTTGTCGTCAACTCATTTGTTCCCATATCGAGCCCCTGGCGACCTGTGCTGAGGTGCGAGTGTGGAACAACCGGAGCAATTCAGCTCTTTAGAAAAAGAAAATACTGGATACGGATTATGTTCACTGGGACCTGATCGGTATGCCAATTGCCATTTTACAAATAATAACGCCACGACCCAGGCTATTTGACATGCCCGTGGTCGAAGGCTGAGGGAGAAGGCACTTTACAGGCTCGAAATAGAGAGTGCGATCTACACAAAATTATTTGGACCTCATGTCGCACGTCTACGCCGCCTTGCCTCGGTGAAAGGATTCCTTAACAGGGATAACCTTTGGGTAAGTGTATGTAGCCGAACTCCGAAAGAGTCCGTGAGATGACCAATATTTGAGCCACCTGTGATAAAATAGAAAGAAATAGTTAGAAAGGAAAAGAAGGAAATGGGAGTGCTTGTAGGCCGTATTATGCCTCCGCCGATGACCAGGGTATTTTAAGTACATAATTATGCATGCGCGGTATAAACTTCACGTGATTGTGAGGCGAACGACAGAGGCCGAACTGCTAATCCAGCTCTGAGATTGATCGGTTCCATTTAATAGAGACCGGCGGCTTAATGGCCGATGAGTTGTGTGGCTTGACGAGGCCGCTTTGCACTTCGGTTGTAATAGCCGTAGTATGATCCTCTGTATGGAGGGAGTGTTCCGTATTTCCATTTATTGTTATGACACCGCGTGGACCAGGCATTTTAAGTTTTGCGTGGGCGTAGAGTGGGGCCGCATTAAAACGAGCAAAAGCGGTATGCCCCAGAAGTGCATGGTAGGCACTATGGAACCGGGCAATATCAAAGGTCAAGCCCTCGCTTCGGAAGTTGTTCGGCGAACCGAAAACGACTTCCAGTGTGATGGAGCCCGTGCATTGAGCTTCTACGCCGGGTACTGCTCCCTTGAGGATGGTTGTGGTGGGTTTGATTCTAGAAGGATCAATGCCCATTTTGTGGACAGTGTCTTTGTAGAGTAGATTAAGGCTACTGTCGCCGTCCATAAGGACTTTCATGAGATGGAACCCATCGATAATTGGATCGATGATCAGTGTTGCCAAACCTTCGGGGACAGATACGTCTAAATTTTGGGGGGACCTGCTCTATGGCGTATGCGTCCCGTAGTGCGCACGTGCGCTCCCCTGTAGGGGTGTGCGCCACATATACCATGTTTACGGTTTTCACTTTGTGGGGAAATTGCTTCTGAACCCCAGTATTCGGCTGGCGAGTCTCTTCGTCATCGCTGTCACTGGGCGGCCCCTTCCCCTTGTGTTCGGCATTAAGCTTGCCGGCTTGTTTGAAGACCCAGCATCTTCTGTTAGTGTGAGTAGCTGTTTTATCGGGGGTGCCATGAATCTGGCAGGGCCGATCCAATATCTTGTCGAGATTGGATGGTCCGTCTCTATTTGCCTTGGATGCCTTTTTCCGTTGACCAGGTTTGGAGCCGCTGAATCCGGCGTTGACTGTTGTGTCTTGCGTTATTTCATTATTATTACGACACTTGTGTTTATTGCGTTGTGGCTTGTGTTGCCGTCTCGGACTTCGGAAGTGCCCGGATCGCTGGCGTTGTTGCTCCTACGAGCGAGCCAGCTGTCTTCTCCCATGCAATAGCGGGTCATTAGAGCGGTAAGGGCTGCCATGGATTTTGGTTTTTCTTGACGGAGGTGGCGGGCGAGCCACTCATCTCGGACGCTGTGTTTGAAGGCCGCGAGGGCTTCGGCGTCCGGACAATCGACAATTTGGTTCTTTTTAATTAAGAACCTAGTCCAGAGTTTTCTGGCCGACTCTCCGGGCTTCTGGATGATGTGACTTAAGTCATCGGCATCTGGTGGCCGGACATATGTACCTTGGAAGTTATCGCGAAAGGCGTCTTCCAGGTCTTCCCAGCTGCCAATGGAGTTCTCTGGAAGGCTGTTTAGCCAGTGCCGCGCTGGTCCCTTTAGTTTTAGTGGGAGGTATTTAATGGCGTGGAGATCGTCACCGCGGGCCGTGTGGATATGGAGAAGAAAGTCCTCAATCCATACCGCGGGTTCTATTGTTCCATCGTATGATTCGATATTCATGGGTTTAAACCGTTCTGGGAATTCATGCTCCATTACTTAATCGATGAAGCAAAGTGGGTGTGCGGCGCCTCTATATCGGGCGGTGTCGCGACATAGCTCGGATGAAGTCCATCTGCGTTTCTCGGCCCGGGCGTGATTATGATTGTTGCGTCCGGCTAGGTAACCATTGTCGTGTGTCGAGGCACGTCCCCGTGATCCATAGATTGATTTGTTCTGACCTGGTCTACTATCCAAGTCCTGCCGCATGTCATATGTATGTCCCCGAGCCGTTTTATCTTTGCCTTTACGGTGAGGTGGGGCGGGCTGGTGTTCGGCTTGAGTTGTCGCTTTATCCCGACCACGTGGTGGTCGGTCAGCCGCATTGCGCGATGATGGTACGGGCTCCAGCGCCTCATCATCGAACTGAGGTAGCAATTTGCGCTTCGGGTAACATTTTGCTTGGCGCTTAAGGCCATATTCCTTGGCTGCCAGGACATCAGTCCATCTATCGTTGAGCAGATCTTGATCAGCTTGAAGCTGCTGCTGCTTATTTTTCAGGCTCCTTGCAGTGGCTATTAGCCAGCGCTTAAAGCGCTCCTGCTTGAGAGGTTCCTCAGGCACGATAAAATCCTCGTTGCCAAGGCTCACCTCATCCTTGGAGAGCGGAAGATAATTACTGTCCTTCGAGTCTTCGTGTATGGCCTGTTCATCAGGGCTAACTTGCTCGTCTTCCCGTTTTTCCTATTCGGAAGTTGCCTCAACGGGGTCTTCATTGTCTTCGGCATCGTCCGGAGTATTGTTTTCTCCTGTGTCGGTATTGCTGTCTTTTCCACGACGTGACTTGGAGCGGCACCGCTGACGTCGGCGCTTTGGTTGTATCTGAGGAGGTTTATCCTCGACTGGGTCTTTCTTGTCGTCGCCGTTATTCTCTTTGGGTGTGTCCACCATGTATACGTCATAAGAGGAAGTGGCCGTCCAACGTCCGGTAAACTGCGGGTTTGGGCCTCCTCTTCTCCAACATCGGCGTCCATACCGTCGATGTCTTTGGAGCCGTAATCTAGCATGTAGGTCCTCGACAGTAGCTATGAAGTGGGCGGTGGGTGGGAAGCAAAATTCTCTGTCATCAGCCTCCAGTTCGAACCGGATATAATTCGGCCGTGAGTCCCTCGCTAAGGAGAGTGTTTTTAATGAGTTTAGCATGTCACCTAAAGGCAAGTGCCGGAAGATGTCCGCGGAGCTGAATTCGACGATCGTTCGATCAAGCTCGACATGCGCGGACGCACATGGTTCGGATCCTGTAGCCGGAAACGAGTCCGAGGTTTCGGTGACACAGATCCCACTCGAGGTTGGGTCTATGTGCGGCTCCTACGCCGCTGACTCTGCGGCTTCCGTGGCGGGGTTGAGCCTCCCATCCTCAGACTGCGTGATCTGCTCTGGATCTAGGACCAGAGCGGTTACATGCGCTATCTCCTGGGTATGGTCCGATGACAGATTTAAGTCGTGTTCATCGTGGTGACAAGGAGTGGCTGCCGTGGTCTCGAATCGGTCGAAGATCAAGTCTCCGCGGATATCCGTGACGTAGTTCAAGCTTCCAAATCTGACCTGATGGCCAGGGGCGTAGCGGTTGATCTTCTCTAGATGGCCAAGGGAGTTGGCCCGCAGTGCGAAGCCGCCAAATACGAAGATCTGTCCAGGGAGGAATACCTCTCCCTTGACAACATTGTTGTAGATGACTGACGGGGCCATCGAACCTCTTGACGACGACACAGCAGAACTCTCAATGGAAGCACCAATGTCGGTGTCAAAACCGGCGGATCTCGGGTAGGGGGTCCCGAACTGTGCGTCTAAGGTCGATGGTAACAGGAAACGGGGCACACGATGTTTACCCAGGTTCGGGCCCTCTCTATGGAGGTAATACCCTACTTCCTGCTTGGTTGATCTTGATGAATATGAGTATTACAAGAGTTGATCTACCTCGAGATCATAATGGCTGAAACCCTAGAAGTCTAGCCTGTATGACTATGATTATGATTCTTGCCTCTACGGACTAAACCCTCCAGTTTATCTACACATCAGAGGGGACTAGGGTTGCACAGAGTCGGTTACAAAGAAAGGAATCTTCATATCAGGACGCCAAGCTTGCCTTCCACGCCAAGGAGAGTCCTATCTGGACACGGGAGATAGTCTTCGGTGTTGTATCTTTACAGCCCATCAGTCCGGCCCACGTACCATAGTCCGGACGCCCGAGGACCCCCTAATCCAGGACTCCCTCAGGGAGGCAAGGAAGCCTACAAGGGGGTGGCCCCCCCATGGGGAGTCCGAATTGGACAAGGGGAGGGGTGTCGGTGTCAAAACCGGCGGATCTTGGGTAGGGGGTCCCGAACTGTGCGTCTAAGGCGGATGGTAACAGGAGGCGGGGGACACGATGTTTACCCAGGTTCGGGCCCTCTCGATGGAGGTAATACCCTACTTCCTGCTTGATTGATCTTGATGATATGAGTATTACAAGAGTTGATCTACCACGAGATCGTAGAGGCTAAACCCTAGAAGCTAGCCTATGGTATGATTGTTGTTGTCCTACGGACTAAACCCTCCGGTTTATATAGACACCGGAGGGGGCTAGGGTTACACAGAGTCGGTTACAAGGGAGGAGATCTACATATCCGTACTGCCAAGCTTGCCTTCCACGCCAAGGAGAGTCCCATCCGGACACGGGTCGAAGTCTTCAATCTTGTATCTTCATAGTCCAACAGTCCGGCCAAAGGATACAGTCCGGCTGTCCGAGGACCCCCTAATCCAGGACTCCCTTAGTAGCCCCTGAACCAGGCTTCAATGACGATGAGTCCGGCGCGCAGATTGTCTTCGGCATTGCAAGGCGGGTTCCTCCTCCGAATACTCCATAGAAGATTTTGAACACAAGGATAGTGTCCGGCTCTGCAAAACAAATTCCACATACCACCGTAGAGAGAATAATATTTCCACAAACCTAATCTGCTGACACATTCAGCGGCAAGACATCACACCATGGCCTGGTCATTATTCGAACCGTTTTTCTCAACCAGCTACTTCACATATTGCGAGGCGGTTTTCTTGGCACGTCTTGTCGAAGCAGAGATCGTGTCCCCTTTTCATGGGATTCTCATCAATACGGGTGTGGGTAACCCAACCGCACCATCAATTACGGCGCTTGGGGAATAAGCGAGTTTACCAGGCAAGTGGGGAGGCGTATAGTTTCTTCCGCCCTTATAAAGGGACAAGGATTCCTCTTTTTCACCCACGCCTTCTTCCTCCTTGCTCATCCATTCTTGCGCACTCGAGCTCCAGCACCCAAGTTCGCATTTTCTCCTCAAACCACTCCAAGCATGTCCGGAGCAGGAGGCAAGTGGATAGTCTCCTCCATTACGGAGGAGGACATCACAAAGCTACGGGGAGCCGGATATCTGGCCACGGATATCGCACACCGGCTGCCTGATGCGGGGCAGATCGTCCCTACTCCAGGACCCCATGAGAGGGTGGTCTTTCTTACCCACTTCGTCCGCGGACTGGGATTTCCCCTCCACTCGTTTGTCCGCGGGCTCATGTTCTACTACGGGCTGGACTTTCACGATCTGGCCCCCAATTTCATCCTCAACATCTCGGCGTTTACCGTCGTGTGCGAGGCCTTCCTCCGCATCAAGCCCACTTCGGCCTGTGGCTGAAGACCTTCAATGTTAAACCAAAGGTGGTGGTCGGCCAGCAAGCGGAGTGCAGAGGCGCCATGGTGGGCAAAATGCCCAACGTCACCTAACTCGAAGGCTCCTACGTGGAGACCATAAAGGGGTGGCACTCGGGGTGGTTCTACATCACCGAGCCTCGCAACACCAACTGGGTGGCGGCCCCCGAATTCCGATCTAGAATCCCCATGCAGCTCACCTCCTGGAAAGAGAAGTGCCTATCCTGGGGTTCCTCGGTAGAGCTGACCGGACTCCAGACCTGCGTCAAAAACATGATGAGCAAGAAAATCAAGCTCGTCAACATGGTCCAAGTCTTGCTCTTCCATCGGATCCTCCCGTGTCAAAGACGGGCATTCAATTTGTGGGAGTTCGACCCGGCCGAGCACCAGACGCTGCGTGAGCTCTTTGACACGACGCACAAGGACGTTTGGAAAGTGTTGTTCAAAGGCGCCGAGGTACCTCCTCCCCTTACTGAGGACCGCGGACTCAGCGCAAAGCGCCCTACCAATCTGGTAAGTCTTTTACATCTCATAAGATGTTCTTTTCCCCAGTATAACCACGCGCGGGATCTAAGCCTCCACGCCATTTAACAGGACTGGGTAGCGACATCGGAGCAGATCGATTGTCCGGCTCCCCTGCCCGAAGATCCAGCAGATGCTCTCCTAATGGAGATGCTGGTTCCGGCGCCTTATGAGCTGCCGGAGAAGAAGGCCAAGAGGAAGGCCACGGGGACCAGGAAGGGTCTCCGGCGCAAGGTTATATCAGACTCATCGTCCGAAAACACCGACGCGCACTCCTCCCACGAAAACAAGGAGGAAGAAGAGGAAAGCTCTCCCCCCCCAGCCGGGGGAGACAAGAAGAGGAAGGCCCCCCGGGCTGGGGTGGCCGAAGGGTCCAAGAAGGGAAGGACCCTCCTTCCGGACAACTCCGCAACTGCCGCCTACAGCGACGACAAGTGGCTGCCCAGGGATAAGCCCCTGGCGAAGTCGTAAGTATCCGGATACCATAGTAATTCTGGTATGTTTTGTTGTACTGTTTCTTATCACGCCGCGCATGATTGTGCAGCCCACATCGACGTCTCTTCGTCGAATGATTCTTTGGGCCCGTCGGATATGAACAACGATTCAGTCCCGACCGCCTCCTCCCCTCGCCCTACGGACGACGCCGAGGTGTTGTCTCAAAGGGGACTGAACCAAGGGGAGACAGTTCCGGAGGCGCCCCAAGGCGACATTCCAGGCGCTGGGCGCACGAGGGGCAAGACTCCTCTGGGCCCTAACGCCGAGGGCAGCAAGTCAACCCCAAGCCAAATACGGCGCCGGAACCTCCAGTGGTTCCGGATTCTATCAAGCAACCCCTCGCTAAGGGGGGCAAGCCGTCTGTGCCGATGGCCTCTGTCCATCCAGAGGCATCGGACAACTTGCTGGAAGTGCTTCGCGGCGCTTCCATTGACGAAGAGCACCACACCATTATGAGTGCGGTGGTCAAGAAGGTTCAGTCCGCCAAGAGCTGACTGACTGAAGCCTGTGCCAGCCTCCTAACAGGCTTTGAGGTAAGTAACCAGATTATAAAAAATATTCCGGCATAGACAGTAGCCCCTGATGCTCTGTTTGGCGTTCGCGAAGAAAGGCCGAATAGAGGATCAAATAATTACCGCAGGAGTCTAATCGTAATATGTCTATGTGCATATGCAGGCTTCGCTGCTGGCCGCTGCCGCACGTAGTGTGGAGGTCGCCGCACTGAAGCAGGACCTTGAGCGGTCCAAGGAAGAGCTCGGCCTTACCAAGGTAAGTGATACCCCGTCTGTAAAAAAAAATTGGTTTTAGGATAAGAGGATCATCATGAATTTTGCTAGGGGCCACGACCGAAGTGGCGGCCCTACAGAAGGCGCTATCCGAGGCCAAAGACAAAGTGGCCAAGGAGCGCATCGAGCGAGAAAAGCAAGAAGCCTGAGTAGGCGAGGTGCAGCAAGAGCTTCAGGCTCTCGCCAAAAAGAACGAGTCCTTGGAGCTTGACTCTAAGACGCAAGGGTCCGAGCTTGCGAAGGCCCTCGAAAGCGCACAACATGCCATGGCCGAAGCCCAAAAGGCCCTCATTATGCAAAGCAAGCATGCGAAGGAAACTTTCTTTTTTTACTTACCCGAGTTCGGAGCTCTCCAGGAGCGTTCGCAGATCTACCCCACAGTGTGTCGAATGCCGTGGAGTTCTACCGGGCTGAGGAGGGGAGCTCGACGGAGAAGTTGTTCTGGTCTCAGTATACTGGGACCGAACACCCAATGCCCTTGAGCGACCAGCTGAAGCAACTGGTCGAGCTCCACAAGGCGGCCGAACAGGCCATGAAGGGTCTTATAGTCCGGATGTGGCCTGGCGAGCCCCTGCCTGATAGCTACTTCGGTCTGGTGAGGCGGCTTGTGAATGCCTGCCCATGGCTTGAAGTCATAAAGCGGTCCGTCTGCATCGAGGGTGCGCGCAGGGCTTTTGCCCGGGCGAAGGTGCACTGGGCGAAGCTGGACGCCGCAAAGCTGGTGAAGGAGGGGCTGCCGGAAGGCAAGGAGCATCGCCACCCGAAATGTATTATGACAGTGTCCTGAAGGGTGCTCGCCTTGTGGCGGAGGAATGTGCTAAGGATGTAATATTTGAATAAATGTACTCATGTGATCTTGTAATGTGAAACGAGTTCATTTGCGCTATGCAACGCTTGTGAATTTAAAATATTACCTTCTGTGCGGCCGTTTATAAAATCTGAGAGTTGGCCAGTCGTCGGCTTCTGCCCCCATGTAACTAGTACTGAGGTGTTCGGGATAAACCTGAGCACTCTTTATCCCAATTTTGGTTCCTTCGAAGGAGGCGTTCAGCACAACGAACTGGGTAATCGGACTATAAGGCTTTATCACTCTCACTTAGCCATAGAAGTCTACAATTTTAAATTTTGGCGAAGCCCCTAGTATTAGGAAGGCCGAATTTGGGGCGCTATATACGCATAAGTCGGGCTAGGCCGACTCCTCGCCCGAAGCGGAAAAAGTCTTTAAGGACTTGAGACCCCTCGAACAGCGACCAGCTCTCGCCTTATCATGACAGTCAGTTTTCGGCTTTCTCTACTGAGGTGCTCGTCCGGAAGAACCGGGACACAATCGCAGTAGTTCTCCTAGTGCTACCTTAGCCGATATTGCGGAACGTAAGGTACCAAAACATGGGAGCCAGGCAAACCCAACTATTGACCCAAGACATGATTCGGAGCTGATGCATATAGTGCTATAAGTTCGGGGTGCCGCACTCTCGAAAGTGTTCGGACTTCTCACGCCGTATTTATGGGGTATGCTGAAGCCCCTGGCGTACTGGTCGTACCAGAATGTACGGGTGTAATTTGTCGTAAATAAGCAGACAAGGGAAAAAGTGTAATGCAATAATAGTCTAACGCTATTAAATAATACGTCGAAGCGTATGGATACAAGTAGTGCAATAAGCAAAAAATAGGACTATTTGACATGTCCTATCCAAGGGCAAGCTGCGTATGGGTGTTTAAAATAGGTATTTCGATCGTTATCAGAGACCACCTGGGGATTCCCTTGTATGTCTTAGCTTCTTGCCTCCTTGGTATTTCCTTCCCGTAATGCGTCCAGCAATCAGACTGCCGAAAAGGGCTTCCAGAGAGTAAGGTCCTGAAAGAGAGAAAACTATAAAGGTATACAGCCCCTGGGGCGGTTGAGCCGCATTATGGGGTGTGTCCTGGCCGTGCCCCCGCCAATGCCCATGGTATTTTTAGTGCGTAATTATGTACGCGCGGCGCAGATTTCGTCGCTTGATTGGGACTAGGACGGAGGATGAATTGCTAGGTGAGCTCTGAACGTGCCAGGCGATCCTGTTGCAGGTTACTCCGGACTCGCTTGAAGGTGTCCGGGGGCTTTGTCACCGAATTGGCGGTTTGCCTTAAAAGGCTGCTTTGTGCTTCTGCTGCGAGGGCCGCAGTGTGGTCCTCCGTGCGGAGCGAGCGTTCTGTGTTTCCATTGATTGTTATAACCCCACGAGGTCCTGGCATTTTGAGCTTGAGGTATGCATAATGCGGCACCACATTGAATCTGGCAGATGAGGTATGCATAATGCGGCACCACTGCGGAACGGGACGATATCAAAGATTAACTCCTTGCTTCGGAAGTTTTCCGGAGATCCGAAGACCACTTCCAGTGTGATTGAGCCCGTGCAACGGGCCTCTACACCTGGGATGACACCTTTAAAAGTGGTTTTAGTGGGTTTGATCCTGGAGGGGTCTATACCCATTTTGCGCACTGTATCCTGATAAAGCAGGTTCAGGCTGCTGCCGCCATCCATAAGGACTCGGGTGAGGTGAAATCCGTCGATGATGGGATCAAGGACTAATGCGGCAGAACCGCCATGACGGATACTAGTGGGTGGTCCCTATGATCGAAAGTGATCGGACAAGAAGACCATGGGTTGAACTTTGGGGCGACTGGCTCCATCGCATAGACGTCCCATAGTGCACGCTTCCGTTCCCTCTTGTTCACCGTTTTCACTTGGGGAGGAAATTTCTTATGTGCTCCTATGTTCGGTGGCTGGGACTCCTCCTCGTCGTCGCTATGCAGTCCCTTTTCCTAATTTTTGGTATTCAACTTGCCGGCCTGCTTGAACTCCTAGCATTTCCTGTTGGTGTGATTGGCTGGCTTATCGGGGGTGCCGTGAATTTGACACGAGCGATCGAGTATGCAGTCCAAACTGGACGGGCCCGGGTTGCTTCTTTTGGACGGCTTCTTCCGCTGACCGGATTTAGAGCCACTGAATCTGGCATTGACTGTCGTGTCTTCGGCGTTGTCACCGTTGTTGCGGCGCTTGTGTCTGTTGCGACGTGGTCTGCCGTTACTATCTTTGACATCTGAATTGCCATGACTTCTTGATGTGTTGTTGCTGCGAGCCAGCCAGCTGTCCTCGCCCGCACAAAAGCGGGTCATGAGCATCGTGAGGGTTGCCATAGACTTCGGCTTCTCCTGGACGAGGTGCCGGGCGAGCCACTCATCATGGATGTTATGCTTAAATGCCGCTAAGGCCTCTGCATCCGGATAGTCGACAATTTGGTTTTTCTTAGTTAGGAACCTGGTCCAGAATTTCCTGGCCGATTCCCCTGCCTGTTGAGTTATATGGCTCAAGTCATCAGCATCCGGTGGTCCCGCATAAGTGCCCTGGAAGTTGTCAAGGAATGCATCTTCCAAATCCTCCCAACTGCCAATGGAGTCTGCTGGCAAGCTCTTCAGCCAATGCCGAGCTGGTCCTTTGAGTTTTAGTGGGAGGTAGTTGATGGCATGTAGATCATCACGCGAGCCATGTGGATGTGTAGGAGGAGATCCTCGATCCATACCGCGGGATCTATTGTACCATCATATGATTCAATGTTTACGGGTTTAAAGCCCTCTGGGAATTCGTGATCCATTACTTCATCAGTGAAGGATATGGGGTGTGCGGCGCCTCTGTGCCGGGCTATATCACGACGCAGTTCATATGAGTCTTGTCTGCTGTATTCGGCCCGGCCGGATTTGCTTTTAGTATATCCGGCGTGACGGTCATCATCCCGCGTTGGGGCGCGCCCCCGTGATCCGTAGATCGATCTTGCATGTTTTGCTTTGTTTTCCAATACGTCTCGCAGGTCCCGCGTGTTGCCCCGGGCCTTGATACTTTTGTTTGAATGGCGGCGGGGTGCGGGCTGGACTTCGGGCTGATATGCCTCTCTATCTCGGCCACGAAGTGGCCGATCCGCCGTATCATACGCTGGTGATGTAGGTTTCAATGCTTCCTCCTCGAGTTGGGGTAGCAACCTGCACTTTGGGTAACTCTTGGTTGGGCGCTCGAGTTCGTATTCCTCGGCCGCCAGGACTTCAGTCCATCTATCCGCTAGCAGATCTTGATCAGCTCGAAGCTGTTGTTGCTTTTTCTTCAGGCTGTTTGCTGTGGCTATAAGCCGGCACTTGAAGCGCTCCTGCTCGACGGGATCCTCAGGCACGATAAATTCTTCGTCGCCGAGGCTCACCTCGTCTTCGGAGAGAGGCATGTAATTGTCATCCTCTGATTCTCCGTCTGCTTCCTGTTCCGGAGGGCTAGCTTGTTCATCCTCCCGCTCGAGGTCTGGCTGGAGGGGATTATCGTTGTCTTCGGCACTATCTGGAGCGTTATTGTCTCTTGTGCCGGTATCGCTGCTTTTGCTATGGCGAGACTTAGAGCGGCGCCGCTGACGTCGGTGCTTGGATTGCTTCTTGGAGAGATTATCCTCCGTTGTCTTATCGCCATCCCCTTCTTTGGGGGTGTCCACCATGTATATGTCATACGATGAGGTGGCAGTCCAGCGCCTTGTGGCCGGTGGTTCTTGTTCGTCTCCTGCATCGTCGTCCATACCGTCGATGTCTTCGGAGCCGAAGTCGAGCATGTCGGTTAAATCGTCGACAGCGGCTACTAAGTGGGTGGTGGGTGGGGAGCGAATTTATTCGTCGTCCGCATCCCATTCTAGCCGGACATAGTTCGGCCAAGGGTCTCCTGACAGGGAGAGTGACCTCAACGAGTTTAGCACGTCGCCAAAGGGCGAGTGCTGAAAGATATCCGCGGAGGTAAACTCCATGATCGGTGCCCAATCGGATTCGCTAGGCACGGACGCAGGCGGCTCGGATCCCATGGCCGGGGGCGAATCCAACGGTTCGGCAACACGGGTCTTGTGGGAGGTGAAGTCAGTATTCGGCTCTATCGCCGATGAGTATGCGGCCTCCGTGGCAGGGTCCATCCACCCGTCCTCAGATGGCGCAATTTGTTCCGGATTAAGGGCCGGAGGAGTCGCGGGTGTGATCTCCCGGACACTGTCCGATGGCAGAGCTAAGTCGTGCTCGTCGTGATCGTGCGGCGCACCTGACATGGGCTCGAATCCGTCGAAGATCAAGTCTCCGCGGATGTCGGCAGTATAGTTCATGTTTCCAAACCTGACCTGATGGCCAGGGGCGTAGCTCTCGACCTGCTCCAGATGGCCAAGCGAGTTGGCCCGCAGTACGAAGCCGCCGAATACGAAGATCTGTCCGGGGAGGAAAACCTCACCCTAGATCGCTTCGTTGCCGATGATCGAAGGAGCCATCTAGCCTTACGGTGACGGCACAGTGGAACTCTCAATGAAAGCACCAATGTCGGTGCCAAAACCGGTGGATCTCGGGTAGGGGGTCCCGAACTATGCGTCTAAGGCGGATGGTAACAGGAGGCAGGGGACACGATGTTTACCCAGGTTCGGGCCCTCTCGATGGAGGTAATACCCTACTTCCTGCTTGATTGATCTTGATGATATGAGTATTACAAGAGTTGATCTACCACGAGATCGTAGAGGCTAAACCCTAGAAGCTAGCCTATGGTATGATTGTTGTTGTCCTACGGACTAAACCCTCCGGTTTATATAGACACCGGAGGGGGCTAGGGTTACACAGAGTCGGTTACAAGGGAGGAGATCTACATATCCGTACTGCCAAGCTTGCCTTCTACGCCAAGGAGAGTCCCATCCGGACACGGGTCGAAGTCTTCAATCTTGTATCTTGATAGTCCAAAAGTCCGACCAAAGGATATAGTCCGGCTGTCCGAGGACCCCCTAATCCAGGACTCCCTCAAGGGGGTGCGGCCCCCCTTTCCTTCTCCTTCTCCCTCTCCTTCCCCCTTTCCCCCTCCGATAGAAGGAAGGGGGCCGAATAGGACTAGGAGTCCAAGTGGGATTCCCCCCACTTGGCGCGCCCTAGGCCAGCCTCCTCCCCTCTCCCTCCTTTATATACGGGGGTGGGGGGCACCTATAAGCACATCAATTGTTTCTTAGCTGTGTGCAGTGCCCCCCTCCACAGTTTACTCCTCCGGTCATATTGTCGTAGTGCTTAGGCGAAGCCCTGCGCGGATCACTTCACCATCATCGTCACCACGCCATCGTGCTGACGAAACTCTCCCTCAACACTTTGCTGGATCAATAGTTCGAGGGACTTCATCGAGCTGAACGTGTGCAGAACTCGGAGGTGCTGTATGTTTGGTGCTTGATCGGTTGAATCGAGCAGACATTCGACTACATCAACCGTGTTAAGCTAACGCTTCCGCTTTGGGTCTACGAGGGTACGTGGACACACTCTCCCTCTCTCGTTGCTATGCATCTCCTAGATAGATCTTGCGTGATCGTAGGATTTTTTTTGAAATTGCATGCTACGTTCCCCAACATCTAGTAGATCCATGGCTGAATCATTTAGGTGCGACCCTAGAGACCCTAGAAGGAGCGCGGATCCACAAAGGTTGTGGCAGCGACGTGAAGGAGCACCGCCTCCGCCGCCGTGAGCAAGCGCGCCCGCCTCCGCCTTGTGCATGCCGCCCACCCACTCGCACGACGTGCAGGAGGGAAGCTTCCACATGGTGCCGGACGTGGTGGTGGTCAGCGATGACGAGAACTAGGTGGGGCACATATTGGTGCAATTCCTTGCCCCTTTGTGTTTTGGAGATTGTTGGCACAAATAGTAAGGGCGTGTTTGGTTGTAGTTCGCTACAGTATCCGCATTGCATAGACATCTCCAGCTAACCTGGTTCTTCACATGCAGCAGATGCAACCTATTTGGTTGCTTGCATCGCATGAAGGGGCACTTACCCCCTGCTGTTTGGTTGCCGTTTTTGTGCTTAGGGTGTGAGCAAATGCAAACTTTAGCTGTTTGGTTGCAAACATCGTTTGTGTTCTGCTCACCCCATTCAAATGTGGTGGCCTTACCACCACATGATCAGCACAACAGCAAGCACAACTGATAGCAGATCAAAGAGGCAAGCACTGACAGCAAACAAAAAAAGCAACCAAATGAGATCAAACAAACCAAGCAGCGGAAATGACAGCAAACTACTTAGATTAACAGCAGGGGCATCCTCCTTCCCTGCTCCACGCCTGCGTGCTGCTCCTGGCCAAAATATTAACAAGCTGATATCACAAGTACCATAAGTTCTAGCGATAGACCATAACAAGTTCAACACTAACAACTTAGTTAACTACATTGCATGCTTAATGTCACCAACGCAGTTGTGCCTGCTGCAACGAAACCTGCACATGACCGAGGAGTCGTGATTGTAGATTTGGACCTTCAGGCCGAGTCCTGAGATGCGCACAACGACGAGGTCGCCGGGGACAATCCGGTGGCGGCGGCAGAAGTAGTTCCAGCCCCGGCCAAGCACCATGTACCCCTTGAAGTTCTGGACCCGCACCAAGAAAAAGCACCGCTTGTTCGCCGACAGCCTGACCACGCGCCGGAGCCGCTTGATGACCAGCCACTCATTCATCACCTGCACGAACTTGCGAGGGATGACGAGCATGGCGAGGTCCTCATTGTCCTTGATCTGCTGGTAGAAGCGCGACGGCTCCTGTTGGGGAACGCAGTAATTTCAAAATTTTCCTACGCACACGCAAGATCTATCATGGTGATGCATAGCAACGAGAGGGGAGAGTGTAGTCCACGTACCCTCGTAGACCGTAAGCGGAAGCGTTACGACAACGCGGTTGATGTAGTCGTACGTCTTCACGATCCGACTGATCCTAGTACCGAAAGTACGACACCTCCGCGATCTGCACACGTTCGGCTTGGTGACGTCCCACGAACTCTCGATCCAGCTGAGTGTCGTGGGAGAGCTTCGTCAGCACGACGGCGTGATGACGGTGATGATGAAGTTACCGGCGCAGGGCTTCGCCTAAGCACTACGACGATATGACCGAGGTGGATTATGGTGGAGGGGGGCACCGCACATGGCTAAGACAGTCGTTTGTTGTGTGTTCTAGGGTGCCCCCTACCCCCGTATATAAAGGAGCAAGGGGGAGGCCGGCCGGCCCTAGGCCGCGCCAAGGAGGGAAGGAATCCTCCTCCTAGTAGGAGTAGGATTCCTCCTTTCCTAGTCCTACTAGGAGGGGGAAGGAAGGAGTGGGAGAGGGGAAGGATAGGGGGGCGCCACCCCCCTCCTAGTCTAATTCGGACTCAAGGGGGAGGGGGCGCGCGGCCTGCCCTGGCAGCCCCCCTCTCTCTCCACTAAGGCCCATCTAGGCCCACTAGTTCCCCGGGGGGTTCCGGTAACCCTCCGACGCTCCGGTTTTCTCCGAAATCACCCGGAACACTTCTGGTGTCCGAATATAGCCATCCAATATATCAATCATTATGTCTCGACCATTTCGAGACTCCTCGTCATGTTCGTGATCATATCCGGGACACCGAACTATCTTCGGTACATCAAAACACATAAACTCATAATACTGATCGTCACCGAACGTTAAGCGTGCGGACCCTACGGGTTCGAGAACTATGTAGACATGACCGAGACACGTCTCCGGTCAATAACCAATACCTGGATGTTCATATTGGCTCCCACATATTCTACGAAGATCTTTATCGGTCAAACCGCATAACAACATACGTAGTTCCCTTTGTCATCGGTACCTTACTTATCCGAGATTCGATCGTCGGTATCTCAATACCTAGTTCAATCTCGTTACCGGCAAGTCTCTTTACTCATTCCGTAATGCATCATCCCGCAACTAACTCATTAGTCACAATGCTTGCAAGGCTTATAGTGATGTGCATTACCGAGAGGGCCCAGAGATACCTCTCCGATACTCGGAGTGACAAATCCTAATCTCGATCTATGCCAACTCAACAAACACCATCGGAGACACCTGTAGAGTATCTTTATAATCACCCAGTTATGTTGTGACGTTTGATAGCACACTAAGTGTTCCTCCGGTATTCGGGAGTTGCATAATCTCATAGTCATAGGAACATTTATAAGTTATGAAGAAAGCAATAGCAACAAACTAAGCGATCATCGTGTGAAGTTAACGGATGGGTCAAGTCAATCACATCATTCTCTAATGATGTGATCCCGTTTATCAAATGACAACTCTTTATCCATGGCCAGGAAACTTAACCATCTTTGATTAACGAGCTAGTCAAGTAGAGGCATACTAGTGACATTCTGTTTATCTATGTATTCACACATGTACTAAGTTTCCAGTTAATACAATTCTAGCATGAATAATAAACATTTATCATGATATAAGGAAATATAAATAACAACTTTATTATTGCCTCTAGGGCATATTTCCTTCAGTCTCCCAGTTGCACCAGAGTCAATAATCTAGATTACATTGTAATGATTCTAAAACCCATGGAGTCTTGGTGTTGATCATGTTTTTCTCGTGAGAGAGGCTTAGTCAACGGGTCTGCAACATTCAGATCCGTATGTATCTTGCAAATCTCTATGTCTCCCTCCTTGACTTGATCGCGGATTGAATTGAAGCGTCTCTTGATGTGCTTGGTTCTCTTGTGAAATCTGGATTCCTTTGCCAAGGCAATTGCACCAGTATTGTCACAAAAGATTTTCATTGGACCCAATGCACTAGGAATGACACCTAGATCGGATATGAAATCCTTCATCCAGACTCCTTCATTCGCTTCTTCCGAAGCAGCTATGTACTCTACTTCACACGTAGATCCCGCCACGACGCTCTGCTTGGAACTGCACCAACTGATAGCTCCACCATTCAATAAAAATACGTATCCGGTTTGTGACTTAGAGTCATCCGGATCAGTGTCAAAGTGTAGGATCGAAAGTATGTCTAGAGGGGGGTGATTAGACTACTTGACCAAATAAAAATCTAGCCTTTTCCCAATTTTAGTTCTTGGCAGATTTTAGCAACTTTGCACAAGTCAAGCAATCAACCTACACATGCAATTCTAAGAGTATAGCAGCAGAATGTAAAACAATTGCATATGAAGGTAAAGGGAGGAATTTAAGGGAGCAAACGCAATGTTGACACGGAGATTTTTTATCCGTGGTTCCGATAGGTGGTGCTATCGTACATCCACGTTGATGGAGACTTCAACCCACGAAGGGTAACGGCTGCGCGAGTCCACGGAGGGCTCCACCCACGAAGGGTCCACGAAGAAGCAACCTTGTCTATCCCACCATGGTCGTCGCCCGCGAAGGACTTGCCTCACTCGGGTAGATCTTCACGAAGTAGGCGATCTCCTTGCCCTTAGAAACTCCTTGGTTCAACTCCACAATCTTGACGGAGGCTCCCAAGTGACACCTAGCCAATCTAGGAGACACCACTCTTCAAGAAGTAACAAATGGTGTGTTGATGATGAACTCCTTGCTCTTGTGCTTCAAATGATAGTCTCCCCAACACTCAACTCTCTCTCACAGGATTTGGATTTGGTGGAAAGAAGATTTGAATGGAAAGCAACTTGGGGAAGGCTAGAGATCAAGATTTATGTGGTTGGAATGGGATATCTTGACCTCAACACAAGTGTAGGTGGTTCTCTCTCAGAAAATATGTGTTGGAAGTGTAGGCATGTTCTGATGGCTGTCTCCACGAATGAAGAGTGGGTGGAGGGGTATATATAGCCTCCACAAAAAATCTAACCGTTACACACAAATCACCAAACTCGGTGGGACCGATTCAGAGAACTCGGTCAGACCGATTTGGTTCATAATGTGACCGTTAGGATTTTTGGTGGGACCGACATGCCAACTCGGTGGGACCGATTTCATTAGGGTTAGGGCATAACGTAATCTCGGTGAGACCGATTGCACAAACTCGGTGAGACCGATTTTGATAATAGACAAACAGAGAGTTGGTTAGGCAAACTCGGTGGGACCGATTCGCTCATCTCGGTTGGACCGAAACGTTACGAAAGGGAAACAAAGAGTTTGCATTGCAATCTCGGTGGGACCGATCGCTCATCTCGGTTTGACCAAAACGTTACGAAGGGAAACAGAGAGTTTGCAATCCCATCTCGGTGAGACCGAGATCCCTATCGGTGAGACTGAAAAGACTAGGGTTTCTGGCAGTGGCTATGTCAACTGAACTCGGTGGCGCCAGATATGAAATTTCGGTGGGGCCGAGTTGGACTTTTTGGTTTGGGACATATGTGGATATGAGAAAGTAGTGGAGGGTTTGTGGAGCATATCACTAAGCATTTTGATCAAGAACCTCATTAAGCAACACCTCATCCCTTCTTAATAGTATTGGCTTTTCCTATAGACTCAATGTGATCTTGGATCACTAAAATAGAAAATGTAGAGTCTTGTGCTTTGAGATTGAGCCACTCTTTTGTCCTTAGCATTTTGAAGGGTCCACTTTCTAATCCATGCCATGCCAATCATTGAGCTTTCATGAAATATTTATCTTGAAATAGCATTAGCTCAATGAGCTATATATTGTTAGGAATTACCAAAACCACCCAGGGATAGTTGCACTTTCAATCTCCCCCTTTTTGGTAACTGATGACAACATATAGATCAAAGCTTCGACAAATGATGAATAAGATTGAAAAACATCGTCACTTTGAGAAGTATGTGATAAGTAAGAGCTCCCCCTAAATTTGTGCATTATTTGAGATTTGCTTTTGAATGCAAATGCACAATCGATTAGGATCATGGGTTACTCATCCATGTCACATACATCTTGGTGGAGCGCTCAAAATGATAGAAATTAAAAACATGC
Organism: Triticum aestivum; assembly: GCF_018294505.1. Lineage (NCBI taxonomy): Eukaryota > Viridiplantae > Streptophyta > Magnoliopsida > Poales > Poaceae > Triticum > Triticum aestivum. The sequence goes on along the minus strand of NC_057808.1, from coordinate 270,963,324 downwards.
ACTCATCACCAAGCAAAGTGAATGATCATAAGAGGATATGAAAGATAAAATCATCCAACAAGCATTAAGGGTGGCATATGATCAAACACATGATCAACAAGTATCTCACACAAGCACACAATAAAAAAGTTCAACCAAAATAGCAAGAGAGATAAAAAAGGCAACACTCTCTCTCTCTCTCGAAGCCTATGATCTATACATTTTTCTCCCCCTTTGGCCACAAGTTACCAAAAAGTTCAAAAAAAAGCATAGTGCTAAACGTCTCTCAGGCTTGATCTTCGGGGGGTGGTGTTGAGAGAACTCCAAGGACAAAAGCTTTAGATGATGTAGCTGGAGCTGGTGGAGTAGCTGATGGTGCTGATGTTGTAGCTCTAGTATCTGTCACGGGCACTGCAGCAGATCTCTGGCTTCTGGGCACTCTAGCAAAAGCATCTGTGGTAGACTTGCCCTTCTTCTCCTCTACTTCCTCCTGAAGTTGCTCAACTGCAGTTTGGATATGAGTTACCTTGACATCAAGGTCATAGAATTTCTGCTCAATGACCCTCTCCAAACTCTCCTGGTTCTTGGTCAGGGTGGCCAAGCCCTTCTCAATCCTCAGGGTGGATTGGATCAGATATCCAAGCTGGTCTTGCTTGCTCTTCAGGAATACCTGAGATGCCTCCTCAACACTTGGCATCTTTGCAGCTTTCTCAGCTTTAGCTTTGTCTCTCTTCTCATGTGCTTGCACTAATGTGGGGTCATCCTCATTCATCACCAGAGTGTTGTTTTCAAATTCAGGGTATATGGCCAGGTGTTCCTTATCCAAGAGATAAGTCCCGGTGCCCATTTTAGTATTGATGAGCTCCTGAATTTGTGGGGCATACCCACAGCTTCTCTTTTGGTCAGCAGCAGTCCTCTTGATTGTCTCAACAATCAAACTCATGACCTTGAGCTTCCGTGGGACATAAAATATATGCAGAAAGTTTATAGTATGTCCTCTGATCATCTTGTGATCACCTGACTTGGGTAGCAATGTGTGCCTGAGGATCCAATTTATGGTAGGCAGACCAGATAGCAAAAAGTGGACAGATCCAAACTTATGAGTATCCAAAGCATCATCTGGGACTCTTTGTACATGTTGGCCATTGTGTTGTGGTCTTTCTTCTTCTCAGTATAAACATCCAAGTCATCCTCATGTTCCTCGGGGGCATTGATAAGCTTGGCCCACTCATCAACTGTAGAATGGTATCTAGTACCCTCAGACATCCATACTATCCTTCCATCTGGATAGAAGTGGGAAGTGGAGTAAAACTGCATGATCAACTCATCATTCCACTTAGTGAGCTTCTGGGCAACAAATGTGTCAACTCCACATGCCTTGAAGCTATCATAAACACCAGGGAAGTGATCCTCATTCTCCTTGATGAACTCCCAGTCAACCCATCTCATGTCACACACTATGGGCTTCTTATCAAGCAGAATTGTCTCATAGAAGTCCTGCTGTTCCTTAGTGTGAAACATGTAGTCCACAGTAGTTCTTATCCTGATAGCATATGGATCAGACTATCTCCATAGTCTCAGTCCTACATCCTTCCTGATTTTCATGTTTTCTGCAACTGGATGTGCATCATTGTGGTCAGGGATCTTGGGCTTCAACTTCCTTAGCACTTGAGCTTCATCTTCTTCAACGGCTTCAGGCACTGGGGCCTTGTTCTTCTCTGCAGCTAGAATGTTTCTAGTGCTTCTCTTGGGCTTCTGAGCTGGAGCAGCTGCCTTGGGAGCAGCTTTGATCTTTGATGGAGCAGCCCCTGATCTGATTGCATCCCCCATAAGCTTCTGTGCTTTGGGTGCTGGTGCAGCATCCTCTTCCTCTTCTTCTTCTGAATCTCTCCTCATTGAGGGCTTGCCAAGAATTTTGGCAGTAGTAGTTCTTGCCCTTTTCTTCTTCTGATCCTCACCAGCTGCTTCACCTTCAGATTCAATGGTGAACTTCATGGTTTCACCTGTGGCAACTTTTCTTGGCTTTGACATGGGTTGTCTTCTTGCTGGCATCTTTGTTTTCATTCCTGGCTTAGTTGCAGCAGCTGTGCCATACTCCTTTTTAAGTACCTTTTTCTTTGAAGTGGCTTCATCTTCAACAGCCACATAATCCTCATCTTCTGAATCAGAAGTTGTCTTCTTCCTTGTCCTGGTAGCAGCCTTTGGCAAGTTGCTGGGAGTGCTCCTGCTGCCTTCATCATAGCTGCTAGAGGGATCTAAACCCTCACTCATCTGCACCTGTTGCTTAGACCTGTTCTGACTATCACTTTGATCAGACATCTCTGCAAATACTCTGATAGCAGACCCTATGAATAGGTTATAGATGAGGTCGAGTAGATGAGCATCACAAAGTACATGAGTTTTGCAAAACAGATGACTTAAAAACTTAGTTTTAGTTCTTCATAGAAAGCATTTCAGATCTACCGATTTGTAAACTCGATGATACCGAAGCAGCTTTTGGAACCTAAACTAGTGAACTCGGTCAGACCGAGTCATGGTTTGGTGGTACCGAGACTGCTAGGGTTTCACACAGAAATCGAACTTGGTCACACCGATTTGCAATTTTCGGTAAGACCGAAAACGCATGTGCTCTGGCCTAAGCCAAATCGGTGAGACCGATTTCTAGAACTTGGTCGGTCCGAGATGAATTCGGCGGAGACCTAACCTAAATTTTCAAATCAAAACTAATCTACGGGATGTTTTCACTGGACAGGATGATTTCAATCGTGGCAACAATCATGGCAAAGAAATGCGCTAAGAATCAGAGTTATGGATTAGCACAAAGATTAAGTTCGTACCCTAGTTCGGCGGCGAACTTGCTACGGCGGCAACGGCGGGGAAGATTGCCGTTAACGGCGGCGGAGACCAGCGGTGGGAGGTCGCTGGCGGCGAGAGGACGATCCGGGGACCCGAGGAGGCAGAGCAGGTTACGCGCGGGCGAAGAGGTTCGGAAAAATTTCCAAAATTTGGCCCGTCAGTATATATAACCTGACCCTGTCGGTGTGACCGAGTGGAACGACTCGGTGGCACCGAGATGCAAAACTGCAAGCAGTTACTGCAACTCGGTGTGACCGAAAGGTTCTAATCGGTTGCACCGAGATTGAAAACCCTAGATCAACTTAGTGATCTCGGTAGGACCGAAAGGATGACTCGGTCAGACCGAAATGCACAAAGAGGTTTTGGAAGTTTAAGTCTATGACGAATCGGGGACTCCGAGTGCTCCTCACACAGAGTGGTTCGAATCTGACTTGATCAAACTTTGTGATGTAGCATGAATAGAGTTTGAGACGAGAAAAAGCATAGATAGTTAGAGGGAGTTCTTAGGCATTCTTGTCCATCCATTTGGCAAAAGAGAAAGAGCCAAACAATCAAAGCAACAAATGGATGTCCTTGAATGAGTAAAATATGCATCCAACATGCTCACACAATTAAAATGGTAAATGAAATATGTGACAAAGCATGCACAAACACTCTAGCATCTATCAAGCAATATGGCAATGACTAGGTCATCTATATATGAGTATATTGACTTAGGAGTCAAATGAGAACATTTGACCATAGGTCATACTCATCATTTAAGCACAAGTGGGGTTACCACTTTTACATAAAGCATTGTTGTGTTCACACCATTAGAGTTGCTTTAGCTCAATTAATTAGAGTAAAGCTCCCCCTAGATGTGATATCCCCCCTAAGAGGGATGAACTAACCTTGGGTTTTGTCGATGATGACTTCATGTAGGTCTTGAAGATGTGGATGCTCAATGTTGATGTAGATCATTCGGAGAAATCCTTTGGAGTGAGTTGCACTTTCAATACCTACACGGGTTAGTCCCACAAGGAACAAATAAGGATATCCATAGACATAGAGTGATGTGTACACAAGATGTTGTCCATGAAAGCATTAGGTTACCTTGTCCCTTGTCTTACCAACAAGAGGGTTTGTGACTCCTTGAACTAGTGCAAGATATGGAAGTTGTTTGCACTTGTCCTCGCCAAAATGATAAGAGTGAAGTATGTTGGCGGAGTTACCCTCAAGAACTCTCTAGTTCTTCTTCTTCGGGATCCACACCATCTTGATGGGAATCCTTGGAGTTGTAGTCGTACTTCATGAGGTAGAACTTGATGTAGTCTTGGGAACCCACTTGACCAAGGCCTTAGGTGCTTCTTCAAATGCATCAATTTCCTCTTGAAGCTTGTCCTTGCCTTTTGCTTGTGGTCTTGTGGTGGAAGATCATCTTGAGCTTGTGTCCCTTTGAAAGAAGTAGGATCATACTTCTCTTGTTAAGGAACAAACTTCGTCTTGGGGTATTGATCTTCTTCCCACTCAACTCCATTGGCATTGAACTTTCATTCAAAACCAACACCTTGATTCTTCCGGTGTCTTCCTTGCTTGCATACAATTTCCTCAAATTGCTTACTTCCGGCAAGGCTCTTGTAAACACCTTTCTCTATAATTCCCTTCAATAAGCTATTTTCTTGCTGAAGTGTAACTTGGCTAAGAGAATCATTAGTGGAATCAAGAGAACTACTAGAAGCAACAACATTGGATTTAGCATGATTGTTGTTACTGCTAGATGAAGCATCTTTCTTGTTCTTGTTGCTAGATTTAACTTGTGGCATGTAAGTAGACAAGAGTAAATCCTTGGCAATGTAAGAAGAACTTTTCTTGCGAAGATCATCATTGATTGCCTTTAAAAACTCATGTTCTTGCTCAAGGTTGAGCTTTTCAAAGCGTAGCTTATCATGAGTCTTTAAAAGTTCTCGATGATCTTCCAAGGTAGTTACATGAGCTAACTTAAGAATGTTTAGTTCTTTAGTTAGACGCTCAATCTCCTTCTTATCATCGTCATTCGTTTTATCTTGATTAGCATGATTAATTGACGTTTCATCATAGTTTTCATCACTAGAGTTGTCAACAAGTAAATCATCATCACCTAGCAAATCATCTTCATCACTATTGAAATCAACATACTCGGGGTGTGTTACCTTTGGATCCTTAGCCATGAAGCATCTTCCAATTCCTTCATTTGGTGAGTCAAATATGTCGTAGGAGTTGGTTGACACAAGTGCTAGACCGGCAACACCTTCATCTTGAGTATATTCGGAGTCGGAGTGATAACTTCTTTCGGAGTGATTGTCGGAGTCGGAGCCGGATACCCATTCACCAACATGAGCTTGATGTCTTGTTTTTGTGTAGATCCTTGATGACTTATCCTTCCTTTCCGAGTCCTTGCTTCTCCGAGAGGGTCTTCGTTCATAACGATCATCTCTACTCCTTCTTTCTCTTGGTGGTGATTCTGCTCTTCTACTTCTTCTTTTGGGAGAATCTTCTCTTCTTTTGTAGGGAGCCGTACACTCATTGGAGTAGTGTCCGGGTCTTCCACAATTGTAGCAATTACGCTCACGACTAGAAGATCATTTGTCATTGTAGGACCTTGACTTGGAACTTCTTTCCTTGCTTCTACTCTTGTAGAACTTGTTGGAGTTCTTCACCATTAGACTCAATTCTTCATTGAAGGTTTGCTTCTCACTTGATGATGTGGGAGCATCACACGAGGCTTTGTAAGCACCACTTGACTTGTTGTGAAGCTCTTCCATATCCTTGAGTGACATCTCATGAGCAACAATTCTTCCAATGACTTCCGTTGGCTTGAGATCTTTGTAGTTGGGCATCATTTGGATCAATGTGCACACGGTATCATATTTTCCATCCAAGGCTCTTAGGATCTTCTTGATGATGAATCTATTGGTCATCTCTTCACTTCCTAAGCCGACAATCTCATTTGTGATGAGAGCAAGCCTAGAGTACATTTCAGCGACACCTTCACCATCCTTTATTTTGAACTTGTCAAGTTGACTTTGAAGCACATCCAATTTGGATTCCTTGACGGAGTCGGTACCTTTGTGCATATCAATCAAAGTATCCCAAATTTCCTTTGCATTCTCGAGACGGCTGATTTTGTTGAATTCTTCTGGGCACAATCCGTTGAAGAGAATATCACAAGCTTGAGCATTGTATTGTAGCATCTTCAACTCTTCCGCAGTAGCTTCACGGTTTGGTTCTTTCCCATCGAAGAATTCACCTTGCAGGCCAATACACACAATAGCCCAAACAGCAGCGTTATGTCCAAGAATATGCATTTTCATCTTATGCTTCCAACTAGCAAAATTTGTACCATCAAAGTAAGGACCTCTACGGTGGTAATTTCCCTCGCTAGACGTCATACTCTCCTAGGTTGTGAAACCAAGGCTATAACCACCAAAAGCTATGGAAATCAAAGCAAATGGAGACCAAAGCTCTGATACCACTTGTAGGATTGAAAGTATGTCTAGAGGGGGGTGATTAGACTACTTGACCAAATAAAAATCTAGCCTTTTCCCAATTTTAGTTCTCGGCAGATTTTAGCAACTTTGCTCAAGTCAAGCAATCAACCTACACATGCAATTCTAAGAGTATAGCAGCAGAATGTAAAACAATTGCATATGAAGGTAAAGGTAGGAGTTTAAGGGAGCAAACGCAATGTTGACACGGAGATTTTTTATCCGTGGTTCCGATAGGTGGTGCTATCATACATCCACGTTGATGGAGACTTCAACCCACGAAGGGTAACGGTTGCGCGAGTCCACGGAGGGCTCCACCCATGAAGGGTCCACGAAGAAGCAACCTTGTCTATCCCACCATGGCCGTCGCCCACGAAGGACTTGCCTCACTCGGGTAGATCTTCACGAAGTAGGCGATCTCCTTGCCCTTAGAAACTCCTTGGTTCAACTCCACAATCTTGACGGAGGCTCCCAAGTGACACCTAGACAATCTAGGAGACACCACTCTTCAAGAAGTAACATATGGTGTGTTGATGATGAACTCCTTGCTCTTGTGCTTCAAATGATAGTCTCCCCAACACTCAACTCTCTCTCACAGGATTTGGATTTGGTGGAAAGAAGATTTGAGTGGAAAGCAACTTGGGGAAGGCTAGAGATCAATATTTATGTGGTTGGAATGGGATATCTTGACCTCAACACAAATGTAGGTGGTTCTCTCTCAGAAAATATGTGTTGGAAGTGTAGGCATGTTCTGATGGCTCTCTCCACGAATGAAGAGTGGGTGGAGGGGTATATATAGCCTCCACACAAAATCTAACCGTTACACACAAATCACCAAACTCGGTGGGACCGATTCAGAGAACTCGGTTAGACCGATTTGGTTCATAATGTGACCGTTAGGCATTTTGGTGGGACCGACATGTCAACTTGGTGGGACCGATTTCATTAGGGTTAGGGCATAACGTAATCTCAGTGAGACCGATTACACAAACTCGGTGAGACCGATTTTGGTAATAGACAAACAGAGAGTTGGTCAGGCAAACTCGGTGGGACCGATTCGCTCATCTCGGTTGGACCAAAACGTTACAAAGGGAAACAGAGAGTTTGCATTGCAATCTTGGTGGGACCGATCGCTCATCTCGGTTTGACCGAAATGTTACGAAGGGAAACAGAGAGTTTGCAATCCCATCTTGGTGAGAACGAGATCCCTAATTGTGAGACCGAAAAGACTAGGGTTTCTGGCAGTGGCTATGTCAACTGAACTCGGTGGCGCCGGATATGAAATTTCGGTGGGGCCGAGTTGGACTTTTTGGTTTGGGACATATGTGGATATGAGAAAGTAGTGGAGGGTTTGTGGAGCATAAGCATTTTGAGCAAGAACCTCATTAAGCAACACCTCATCCCTTCTTAATAGTATTGGCTTTTCCGATAGACTCAATGTGATCTTGGATCACTAAAATAGAAAATGTAGAGTCTTGTGCTTTGAGCTTGAGCCAATCTTTTGTCCTTAGCATTTTGAAGGGTCCACTTTCTAATCCATGACATGCCAATTATTGAGCTTTCCTAAAATATTTATCTTGAAATAGCATTAGCTCAATGAGCTATATGTTGTTAGGAATTACCAAAACCACCCAGGGATAGTTGCACTTTCATAAAGCTTGCATCAACGTAACCATTTACGACGAGCTCTTTGTCACCTCCATAAACGAGAAACATATCCTTAGTCCTTTTGAGATATTTCGGGATATTCTTGACCGATGTCCAGTGATCCACTCCTGAATTACTTTGGTACCTCCCTGCTAAACTAATAGCAAGGCACACATCAGGTCTGGTACACAGCATTGCATACATGATAGAACCTATGGCTGAAGCATAGGGAATGACTTTCATTTTCTCTCTATCTTCTGAAGTGGTCGGGTATTTAGTCTGACTCAACATCACACCTTGTAATACAGGCAATAACCCTTTCTTTGCTTGATCCATTTTGAACTTCTTCAAAACTTTGTCAAGGTATGTGCTTTGTGAAAGTCCAATTAAGCGTCTTGATCTATCTCTATAGATCTTGATGCCCAATATATAAGCAGCTTCACCGAGGTCTTTCATTGAAAAACTCTTATTCAAATATCCTTTTATGCTATCCAGAAATTATATATCATTTCCAATCAACAATATGTCATCCACATATAATATTAGAAATGCTACAGAGCTCCCACTCACTTTCTTGTAAATACAGGCTTCTCCAAAAGTCTATATAAAACCATATGCTTTGATCACACTATCAAAACGTTTATTCCAACTCCGGGATGCTTGCACTAGTCCATAAATGGATTGCTGGAGCTTGCACACTTTGTTAGCATCCTTAGCATCGATAAAACCTTCAGGTTGCATCATATACAACTCTTCTTCCAGAAATCCATTCAGGAATGCAGTCTTTACATCCATTTGCCAAATTTCATAATCATAAAATGCGGCAATTGCTAACATGATTCGGACGGACTTAAGCATCGCTACGGGTGAGAACGTCTCATCGTAGTCAATCCAGCTGAGTGTCGAGGGAGAGCTTCGTCTACACGACGGCGTGATGACGGTGATGATGAAGTTACCGACGCTGGGCTTCCCCGAAGCACTACGATGATATGACCGAGGTGGATTATGGTGGAGGGGGCACCGCACACGGCAAAGATAGTTGTCTCTTGTGTGTTCTAGGGTGCCCCCTGCCCCCGTATATAAAGGAGCAAGGGGAAAGGCTGGCCGGCCCTAGGGCGCGCCAAGGAGGGGAGGAATCCTCCTCCTAGTAGGAGTAGGATTCCTCCTTTCCTAGTCCTACTAGGAGGGGGAAGAAAGGAGTGGGAGAGGGGAAGGAAAGGGGGGCATGATATGTCTCCAACGTATCTATAATTTTTGATTGCTTCATGCTATATTATATTCTATTTTGGATGATTAATGGGCTTTGTTGTACACTTTTATATTATTTTTGGGACTAACCTATTTATGCCCAAATTGCTGTTTTTTGCCTATTTCAGAGTTTCGCAGAAAAAGAATATCAAATGGAGTCCAAAAAGAATGAAACCTTCGGGAACGTGATTTTCGGAACAAACGTGATCCAGAGGACTTGGAGTCCACGTCAAGACATCAACCAGGAGAGCACGAGGCAGGGGGCCCGCCTACCCCCTGGGCGCGCCCTCCACCCTCGTGGGGCCCACGTTGCTCCACCGACGTACTTCTTCCTCCTATATATACCTAAGTACCCCTAAACCAACAGAAGCATCCACGAAAACCTAATTCCACCGCCGCAACCTTCTGTACCCATGAGATCCCATCTTGGGGCCTTTTCCGGCGTCCTGCCGGAGGGGGCATTGATCACGGAGGGCTTCTACATCAACACCATAGCCTCTCCGATGATGTGTGAGTAGTTTACCTCAGACCTTCGGGTCCATAGTTATTAGCTAGATGGCTTCTTCTCTCTTTTGGATCTCAATACAAAGTTCTCCACGATTCTCGTGGAGATCTATTCGATGTAATCTTCTTTTGCGGTGTGTTTGTTGAGACCGATGAATTGTGGGTTTATGATCAAGTTTATCTATGAACAATATTTGTATCTCCTCTGAATTCTTTTATGTATGATTGGTTATCTTTGCTAGTCTCTTCGAATTATCAGTTTGGTTTGGCCTACTAGATTGATCTTTCTTGCAATGGGAGAAGTGCTTAGCTATGGGTTCAATCTTGTGGTGTCCTTTCCCAGTGACAGCAGGGGCAGCAAGGCACGTATTGTATTGTTGCCATCGAGGATAACAAGATGGGCTTTATATCATATTGCATGAGTTTATCCCTCTACATCATGTCATCCTACTTAAGGCGTTACTCTGTTCTTTTGAACTTAATACTCTAGATGCATGCTGGATAGCGGTCGATGTGTGGAGTAATAGTAGTAGATGCAGGCAGGAGTCGGTCTACCTTTCACGGACGTGATGCCTATATACATGATCATACCTAGATATTCTCATAACTATGCTCAATTCTATCAATTGCTCAACAGTAATTTGTTCATCCACCGTAGTACTTATGCTCTTGAGAGAAGCCACTAGTGAAACCTATGGCCCCCGGGTCTATTTTCCGTCATATTAGTCTTCCAACACTTAGCTATTTTTATTGCCTTTTATTTTACTTTGCATCTTTATTATAAAAATACCAAAAATATTATCTTATCATATCTATTAGATCTCACTTTCGTAAGTGACCGCGAAGGGATTGACAACCCCTTTATTGTGTTGGTTGCGAGGTTTATATTTGTTTGTGTGGGTGCGAGGGACTTGGGCGTGGCCTCCTACTGGATTGATACCCTGGTTCTCAAAAACTGAGGGAAATACTTATGCTACTATACTGCATCACCCTTTCCTCTTCAAGGGAAAACCAACGCAGTGCTCAAGAGGTAGCAAGAAGGATTTCTGGCGCAGTTGCCGAGGAGGCCTACACCAAGTCAAGTCAAGATTTCACTCCCGACAACGAGCCATTTCTGGCGCCGTTGCCCGGGAGTCTACGCAAAAGTCAACATACCAAGTACCCATCACAAACTCTTATCTCCCGCATTACATTATTTGCCATTTGCCTCTCGTTTTCCTCTCCCCCACTTCACCCTTGCCGTTTTATTCGCCCTCTCTCCGTTTGCCTCTTTTTCGCTTGCTTTTTGTTTGCTCGTGTGTTGGATTGCTTGCTTGTCACGATGGCTCAAGATAATACTAAATTGTGTGACTTTACCAATACCAAAAACAATAATTTTCTTAGCACTCCAATTGCTCCTCTCACCGATACTGAATCTCGTGAAATTAATGCTGCTTTGTTGAATCTTGTCATGAAAGATCAATTCACCGGCCTCCCTAGTGAAGATGCCGCTAGCCATCTAAATAGCTTCATTGATTTGTGTGATATGCAAAAGAAGAAAGATGTGGACAATGATATTGTTAAATTGAAGCTATTTCCTTTTTCGCTTAGAGATCGTGCTAAAGCTTGGTTTTCGTCTTTGCCTAAAAATAGTATTGATTCTGGGAATAAGTGCAAAGATGCTTTTATCTCTAAGTATTTTCCTCCTGCTAAGATCATCTCTCTTAGAAACGATATTATGAATTTTAAGCAACTTGATCATGTACATGTTGCACAAGCTTGGGAGAGGATGAAATTAATGATATGTAATTGCCCTACACATGGTTTAAATCTTTGGTTGATTATAGAAAAATTTTATGTCGGATTGAATTTTGCTTCTAGAAATCTTTTAGATTCAGCCGCGGGGGTACTTTTATGGAAATCACTTTCGGAGAAGCTACTAAACTCCTAGATAATATTATGGTTAATTATTCTCAATGGCACACTGAAAGATCTACTAATAAAAAGGTGCATGCGATAGAAGAAATTAATGTTTTGAGTGGAAAGATGGATGAACTTATGAAATTATTTGCTACTAAAAGTGTTTCTTCTGATCCTAATGATATGCCTTTGTCTACTTTGATTGAGAATAATAATGAATCTATGGATGTGAATTTTGCTGGTAGGAATAATTTTGGTAACAATGCGTATAGAGGAAACTTTAATCCTAGGCCGTATCCTAGTAATTCCTCTAATAATTATGGTAATTCCTACAACAATGCTTATGGAAATTTTAATAAGATGCCCTCTGAATTTGAGACTAGTGTTAAGGAGTTTAAGAATTCACAAAAGAATTTCAATGCTTTGCTTGAATTAAAATTGCTTAAAGTTGATGAATTGGCTAGGAACATTGATAGAATTTCTCTTGATGTTGATTCTTTGAAACTTAGATCTATTCCACCTAAGCATGATATCAATGCGTCTCTCAAAGCCATGAGAATTTCCATTGATGAGTGCAAAGAAAGAACCGCTAGGATGCGTGCTAAGAAAGATTGCTTTGTAAAAGCGTGTTCTTCCAGTTTCTATGAAAATAAAGACGAAGATCTAAAAGTTATTGATGTGTCCCCTATTAAATCTTTGTTTTCCAATATGAATCTTGATAATGATGGGACTGAATATGATCCACCTTTACCTAGAAGGCGTTCCAAAAATTCGGAGTTGTTAGATCTTGATGCTAAAATTGGTAAAAGTGAGATTGAAGAGATCAAAACTCTAGATATTAATAAACCCACTATTTTGGATTTCAAGGAATTTAATTATGATAATTGCTCTTTGATAGATTGTATTTCCTTGTTGCAATCCGTGCTAAATTCTCCACATGCTTATAGTCAACATAAAGCTTTTACTAAACATATCGTTGATGCTTTGATGCAATCTTAGGAAGAAAAACTTGAGTTGGAAGTTTCTATTCCTAGAAAACTTTATGATGAGTGGGAAACTACTATTAAAATTAAAATTAAAGATCATGAATGCTATGCTTTGTGTGGTGTGGGTGCTAGTGTTTCCACGATTCCAAAAATTTGTGTGATTTGCTAGGTTTCCGTGAATTTGATGATTGTTCTTTGAATTTGCACCTTGCGGATTCCACCATTAAGAAACCTATGGGAAGAATTAATGATGTTCTTATTGTTGCAAATAGGAACTATGTGCCCGTATATTTTATTGTTCTTGACATAGATGGAAATCCTTCATGTCCTATTATTCTTGGTAGACCTTTCCTTAGAATGATTGGTCCAATTATTGATATGAAGGAAGGAATTATTAGATTCCAATTTCCGTTAAAGAAAGGCATGGAACACTTCCCTAGAAAGAAAATAAAATTACCTTATGAATCTATTATGAGAGCCACTTATGGATTGCCCACCAAAGATGTCAATAACTAGATCTATCCTTGCTTTTATGCCTAGCTAGGGGCGTTAAACGATAGCGCTTGTTGGGAGGCAACCCAATTTTATTTTTAGTTTTTTGCTTTTTGCTTCTGTTTAGGAATAAATATTTGATCTAGCCTCTGGTTAGATTTGTTTTTATGTTTTAATTAGTGTTTGTGCCAAGTTAAACCTATAGGATCTTCTTGGATGATAGTTATTTGATCTTGCTGAAAATTCCAGAAACTTTCTGTTCACGAAAACAATTGTTAAAAATAACCAGAACCTGATAAAATATTGATTCCAATTTCTTATGATCAATAAACAAATTGTCTAGGTCGTCCTATTTTTTCTGAATTTTTGGAGTTCTAGAAGTTTGCGTTAGTTACAGATTACTACAGACTATTCTGTTTTTGACAGATTCTGTTTTTCGTGTGTTGTTTGCTTATTTTGATGAATATATGGCTAGTAAAATAGTTTATAAACCATAGAGAAGTTGGAATACAGTAGGTTTAACACCAATATAAATAAATAATGAGTTCATTACAGTACCTTGAAGTGGTGTTTTGCTTTCTTTCACTAACGGAGCTCACGAGATTTTCTGTTAAGTTTTGTGTTGTGAAGTGTTCAAGATTTGGGTAAAAGATTTGATGGATTATGGAACAAGGAGTGGAAAGAGCCTAAGCTTGGGGATGCCCATGGCACCCCAAGATAATCTAAGGACACCAAAAAGCCAAAGCTTGGGGATGCCCCGGAAGGCATCCCCTCTTTCGTCTACTTCCATCGGTAACTTTACTTGGAGCTATATTTTTATTCACCACATGATATGTGTTTTGCTTGGAGCGTCTTGTATGATTTGAGTCTTTGCTTTTTAATTTACCACAATCATCTTTGCTGTACACACCTTTTGAGAGAGACACACATGATTCAGAATTTATTAGAATACTCTGTGCGCTTCGCTTATATCTTTTGAGCTATATAGTTTTTGCTCTAGTGCTTCACTTATATCTTTTAGAGCACGGCGGTGGTTTTGTTTTATAGAAACTATTATTCTCTCATGCTTCACTTATATTATTTTGAGAGTCTTAAACAGCATGGTAATTTGTTTAAATTGGGAAATTAATCCTAATATGCTAGGTATTCAAGACTAGTAAAAACTTTCTTATGAGTGTGCTGAATACTAAGAGAAGTTTGATGCTTGATGATTGTTTTGAGATATGGAGGTAGTGATATTAAAGTTTTGCTAGTTGAGTAGTTGTGAAATTGAGAAATACTTGTGCTGAAGTTTGCAAGTCCCGTAGCATGCACGTATGGTAAACGTTATGTAACAAATTTGAAACATGAGGTGTTCTTTGATTGTCTTCCATATGAGTGGCGGTCGGGGACGAGCGATGGTCTTTTCCTACCAATCTATCCCCCTAGGAGCATGCGCGTAGTGCTTGGTTTTTGATGACTTGTAGAATTTTGCAATAAGTATGTGAGTTCTTTATGACTAATGTTGAGTCCATGGATTATACGCACTCTTACCCTTCCATCATTGCTAGCCTCTTCGGTACCGTGCATTGCCCTTTCTCACACTGAGAGTTGGTGCAAACTTCGCCGGTGCATCCAAACCCCGTGATATGATGCACTCTGTCACACATAAACCTCCTTATATCTTCCTCAAAACAGCCACCATACCTACCTATTATGGCATTCCCATAGCCATTCCGAGATATATTGCCATGCAACTTTCCACCGTTCCGTTTATCGTGACATTTTCATCATTGTCATATTGCTTTGCATGATCATGTAGTTGACATCGTATTTGTGGCAAAGCCACCGTTCATAATTTTTCATACATGTCACTCTTGATTCATTGCCTATCCCGGTATACCGCCGGAGGCATTCATATAGTCATACCTTGTTCTAGTATCGAGTTGTAATCATTGAGTTGTAAATAAATAGAAGTGTGATGACCATCATTCATAGAGCATTGTCCCAAAAAAAGGAGAAAGGCCAAAAAAAGGCCAAAAAAGGGACAATGCTACTATCCTTTTTTCCACACTTGTGCTTCAAAGTAGAACCATGATTTTCATGATAGAGAGTCTCTTGTTTTGTCACTTTCATATACTAGTGGGAATTTTTCATTATAGAACTTGGCTTGTATATTCCAACAATGGGCTTCGTCAAATGCCCTAGGTCTTCGTGAGCAAGCAAGTTGGATGCCCACCCACTTAGTTTCTTTTGTTGAGCTTTCATGCATTTATAGCTCTAGTGCATCCGTTGCATGGCAATCCCTACTCCTTGCATTAACATCAATCGATGGGCATCTCCATAGCCCGTTGATTAGCTGCGTTGATGTGAGACTTTCTCCTTTTTTGTCTTCTCCACATAGCCCCCATCATTATATTCTATTCCACCCATAGTGCTATATCCATGGCTCACGCTCATGTATTGCATGAAGGTTGAAAAAGTTTGAGATTACTAAAGTATGAAACAATTGCTTGGCTTGCCATCGGGGTTGTGCATGATGAGAGCATTCTTGTGTGACAAAAATGGAGCATGACTAAACTATATGATTTTGTAGGGATGAACTTTCTTTGGCCATGTTATTTTGAGAAAACATAATTGCTTAGTTTGTATGCTTGAAGTATTATTGCTTTTATTTCAATATTAAACTTTTATCTTGAATCTTTCGGATCTGAATATTCATACCACAATTAAGAGGGTTGCATTAAAAAATATGCCAAGTAGCATTCCGCATAGAAAATTCTGTTTTTATCATTTACCTACTCGAGGACGAGCAGGAATTAAGCTTGGGAATGCTTGATACGTCTCCAACGTATCTATAATTTTTGATTGCTTCGTGCAATATTATATTCTGTTTTGGATGATTAATGGGCTTTGCTATACGCTTTTATATTATTTTTGGGACTAACCAATTAACCGGAGGCCCAACCCAAATTGCTGTTTTTTGCCTATTTCAGAGTTTCGCAGAAAAAGAATATCAAACGGAGTCCAAACGGAATGAAACCTTCGGGAACGTGATTTTCGGAACAAACGTGATCCAGAGGACTTGGAGTCCACGTCAAGACATCAACCAGGAGAGCACGAGGCAGGGGGCCCGCCTACCCCCCTGGGCGCGCCCTCCACCCTCGTGGGGCCCACGTTGCTCCACCGACGTACTTCTTCCTCCTATATATACCTACGTACCCCCAAACCAACAGAAGCATCCACAAAAACCTAATTCCACTGCCACAACCTTCTGTACCCGTGAGATCCCATCTTGGGGCCTTTTCCGGCGTCCTGCCGGAGGGGGCATTGATCACGGAGGGCTTCTACATCAACACCATAGCCTCTCCGATGATGTGTGAGTAGTTTACCTCAGACCTTCGGGTCCATAGTTATTAGCTAGATGGCTTCTTCTCTCTTTTGGATCTCAATACAAAGTTCTCCACGATTCTCGTGGAGATCTATTCGATGTAATCTTCTTTTGCGGTGTGTTTGTTGAGACCGATGAATTGTGGGTTTATGATCAAGTTTATCTATGAACAATATTTGTATCTCCTCTGAATTCTTTTATGTATGATTGGTTATCTTTGCTAGTCTCTTCGAATTATCAGTTTGGTTTGGCCTACTAGATTGATCTTTCTTGCAATGGGAGAAGTGCTTAGCTATGGGTTCAATCTTGTGGTGTCCTTTCCCAGTGACAGCAGGGGCAGCAAGGCACGTATTGTATTGTTGCCATCGAGGATAACAAGATGGGCTTTATATCATATTGCATGAGTTTATCCCTCTACATCATGTCATCCTACTTAAGGCGTTACTCTGTTCTTTTGAACTTAATACTCTAGATGCATGCTGGATAGCGGTCGATGTGTGGAGTAATAGTAGTAGATGCAGGCAGGAGTCGGTCTACCTTTCACGGACGTGATGCCTATATACATGATCATACCTAGATATTCTCATAACTATGCTCAATTCTATCAATTGCTCAACAGTAATTTGTTCACCCACCGTAATACTTATGCTCTTGAGAGAAGCCACTAGTGAAACCTATGGCCCCCGGGTCTACTTTCCATCATATTAATCTTCCTACACTTAGCTATTTTTATTGCCTTTTATTTTACTTTGCATCTTTATTATAAAAATACCAAAAATATTATCTTATCATATCTATCAGATCTCACTTTCGCAAGTGACCGTGAAGGGATTGACAACCCCTTTATTGCGTTGGTTACGAGGTTTATATTTGTTTGTGTAGGTGCGAGGGACTTGGGCGTGGCCTCCTACTGGATTGATACCTTGGTTCTCAAAAACTGAGTGAAATACTTACGCTACTTTACTGCATCACCTTTCCTCTTCAAGGGAAAACCAACGCAGTGATCAAGAGGTAGCAGGGCACCACCCCGTCCTAGTCCAATTCGGACTCAAGGGGGGGGCTGCCCTCACGGCCCCTCTCTCTCTCCACTAAGGCCCATCTAGGCCCACTAGTTCCCCGGGGGCTCCGGTAACCCTCCGGCACTCCGGTTTTCTCCGAAATCACCCGGAACACTTCCGGTGTCCGAATATAGCCGTCCAATATATTAATCTTTATGTCTCGACCATTTGGAGACTCCTCGTCATGTCCGTGATCATATCCGGGACTCCGAACTATCTTCGGTACATCAAAACACATAAACTCATAATACCGATCGTCACCGAACGTTAAGCGTGCGGACCCTACGGGTTCGAGAACTATGTAGACATGACCGAAACACGTCTCCGGTCAATAACCAATACCGGAACCTGGATGTTCATATTGGCTCCCACATATTCTACGAAGATCTTTATCGGTCAAACCGCATAACAACATACGTATTTCCCTTTGTCATCGGTATGTTACTTGCCCGAGATTCGATCATCGGTATCTCAATACCTAGTTCAATCTCGTTACCGGCAAGTCTCTTTACTCGTTCCATAATGCATCATCCCGCAAATAACTCATTAGTCACAATGCTTGCAAGGCTTATAGTTATGTGCATTACCGAGAGGGCCTAGAGATACCTCTCCTATACTCGGAGTGACAAATCCTAATCTCGATCTACGCCAACTCAACAAACACCATCGGAGACACCTGTAGAGCATCTTTATAATCACCCAATTATGTTGTGACGTTTGATAGCACACTAAGTGTTCCTCCGGTATTCGGGAGTTGCATAATCACATAGTCATAGGAACATGTATAAGTTAAGAAGAAAGCAATAGCAACAAACTAAATGATCATCGTGCTAAGCTAACAGATGGGTGAAGTCAATCACATCATTCTCTAATGATGTGATCCCGTTTATCAAATGACAACTCTTTATCCATGGCTAGGAAACTTAACCATCTTTGATTAACGAGCTAGTCAAGTAGAGGCATACTAGTGACACTCTGTTTGTCTATGTATTCACACAGGTACTATTCCAGTTAATACAATTCTAGCATGAATAATAAACATTTATCATGATATAAGGAAATATAAATAACCACTTTATGATTTCCTCTAGGGCATATTTCCTTCAGCTCCCGGGCCCCCCTCCTCATGGCCGGTCCTCGGAGATCGTCCCCTTGAACGAGACAGGCTCATGAAGGCGATCCTGCCAGGCAGGTCCACCATCTTGAGCCACCTGTTCATGGGGATGAGATCCTCGGCGCCCTCAGCTCCAGCCACCACCTGAGCTCCTCCACCCGCCACATCCCAGTCTCTCTTCAATATCTTGTCAGGTAAGATGACAAGTATTAGTGCACAAACTCTTTGCCAAATGCCACTTATCAAATGCCACTGATCAGTTGCACTAGCACTATAACAAATGGCACTGATCAGAGACATTTGCCCAAGAGCAAATGCCACTGATCAGTGCACAAACTCTTTGCCAAATGCCACTTATCAATGGCAGTTGCTCTTGGGCAAATGCCACTGATCAGTGTCACTGATCTAGGGGACTTGCCCAACAACAAGTGCCACTGATCAGTGGTACTTGCCCATGAGCAAATGCCACTGATCAGTGGCATCTGGTTTTCTGCAACTGCCACTCATCAGTGCACTATCCTAAGCATGGAGACATCTAAAAAGAGCAACAACAAGTGCCACTCATCAATAGCACCCATGTGCACCCATGCACATTTGGCAGCATCCTAAAATGGTCCTACTACATGCACGTATAACAATCTAGAGCATGCAACACAAACCCTAGCTTGAACATGTATAACAATCTAGAGCATGCAACATGAACATGATCCTAGCTTGAACATGAACATGCCATTTGCATGAACACGGATCCTAGCAAGACCCTACCATGAACACAGATCCTAGCAAAGCACACTAGCGTTGGGGATTCTAGCATGAACACAGATCCTAGGAAAGCACTAGCAGAAGAACATTGTCCTAGGACACACACTGTAGCAAACAAGAACAGATTCGATTCGATTCGATTGGGGTCGCATCCAATCGGATCTACTCGAATCCTATCTAATCCTATCAAATCACTAAGTACTAGCACATGCCTAAGAAAGAAACCCCTAATCTACATCTATGAGCAAGCATTGTGGATTCTTTGACTCACCGGAGCTTGCGCAGTCGCAGTGAACCGAGGCCGGGGTGAAAACCCCGGCGGGAAGGAGAGAGGTGGCGGAGCAGAGGAGGAGCCGGCCCTGGCGACGGCCTATAGCATCGGCCCTGTGCTCATGGCCACGCCGGACGTCTAGGAGGACGGCGAGCCGACAGGAGAAAACCCTTGGACGGGGGTCAAGAAACCCCCTACCCAATGGGGTCCCAAGAAGCGGCGGCTCCGTGGACGAAGCCGATGCCGAGCCCAGGAGCACGAGGTCCGGAATCGGCAGCAGAGCAGGAACGACCGACACCGCATTGGCCGGCGTTCGTGGTGGCCGGCAGCAGCTGGGGGACGACGCTCGCAGCACCGACGCCAGGTCCCTGCCCGAGTTCTGGAGCCCGGCCACCCAACGCTCCTGGATGCTGGCGATGCCTTGGTCGACGGGGGTCAGAGGACGGCGCGGCGGCGGGCGAGGTGGAGCCATCAGAGGAGAGGAGAGGGAGGAGCGGTGAGGCAGAGAGGGAGCGGTAGGAACAGTGCGGGCGGGGCGGTGACAGGAGAGTGGGGGAGTTATGAGACGTCCCCTCCGTCTCCCCCGCTGCCTGAGGCATGCAACCCCCTCGCACGAGTGGCCGCGCCGAGCCAGGCTTGCGAGAAACTGCCAATTTGGCAGTTTCCGCCGGGCCAGGCTCATGCCTGCTTTAAGGTCCGTGCAGGCCACGAATGGCATGCATCCCAGCCAACCAAATAGGCCACACACATCCCGCACGAGCCTGGTTTGGCTACGTGCAGGCAACCAAACGCGCCCTAAGGGATTGATTTGTTTGCTTGTACACACAGAGGGAAATAATCCCTAGAGTACCTGGAAGAATGTTATATTCTTCCCTGAAGTTTAACTTCACCGAGGAACATTTGTGTTGCAGACAAGAAAGAGATACATTTCGAGAAGAGAGTATACCAAGAAGATTGTGTGAAAGAGTTGACCTCTTAAAATTATTGCTGACTGATGTCTACTACGCAACTTTATTCTTGTAGACACGTGTTGGGCCTCCACACAGTTTTATAGGACAGTAGTAATTTTCCCTCAAGTGGATGACCAAAGGTTTATCAATCTGTGGGAGGTGTAGGATGAAGATGGTCTCTCTCAAATGACCCTGCAATCAAATACAAGATATCTCTTCTGTCCCCAACACACCCAATACAATGGCAATTTGTGTAGGTGCACTAGTTCAGCGAAGAGATGGTGATACAAGTGTAATATGGATGGTAGAAATACATTTTTATAATCTGAATAAATAAAAACAGCAAGGTAGCAAATAGTAAACGGGCACAAAAACGGTATTGCAATGGTTGAAAATGAGGCCTAGAGTCAGTACTTTCGCTTGTGCAATCTCTCAACAATGCTAATATAATTGGATCATATAACCGTCCCTCAACGTGCAACGAAGAATCACTCCAAAGTTCCTATCTAGCGGAGAACATACGAAGAAATCGTTTGTAGGGTACGAAACCACCTCGAAGCTATTCTCTCCGATCGATCTATCCAAGAGTTCGTACTAAAATAACACCAAATAATTTCATATTCATAATACTCAATCCAACACAAAGAAGCTCAAAGAATGCCCCAAGATTTGTACCGGAGAAACAAAAGACGAGAATGTGCCTCAACCCCTATGCATAGGTTACCCCAATGTCACCGCGGGAATCCGCGAGTTGAATGCCAAAACACATATCAAGTGAATCAATATGATACCCCATTGTCACCACGAGCACTCATATGCAAGACATATATCAAGTGCTCTCAAATCCATAAAAGTGTTCAATCTGATAACAACGAAATCTCAAAGGGAAAAACTCAATTCATCACAACAAGATAGAGAGCGGAAAACACCATATGATCCGACTATATTAACAAAGCCTGTGATACATCAAGATTGTGACATCTCAAGAACACGAGAGAGAGAGAGAGATTGAACACATAGCTACTGGTACAAACCCTCAGTCCCGAGGGTGGACTACTCCCTCCTCATCGTGGTGGCCGCCGGGATGATGAAGATGGCCACCGGAGATGATTCCCCCCTCCGGCAGAGTGCCGGAACGGGGTCTAGATTGGTTTTTGGTTGCTACAGAGCCTTGCAGCGGCGGAACTTCTGATCTAGGTTAACCCCGAGGGTTTTTGGGATATTTGTGAATTTATAGGGTAAAGAGGGGGTGCGAGAGGCCACCGAGGTGGGCACAACCCACCTGGGCGCGCCTGGGCCCCCAGGCGCGCCCTGGTGGGTTGTGCCCCCCTCGGGGCACCCCCAGGTGCTGCTCTGGCCCATTGGTGGTCTTCTAGTCCATAAAAAATCCACAAAAAGTTTCGCGGTATTTGGACTCCGTTTGATATTGATTTCCTGCGATGTGAAAAACAAGCAAAAAAACAGCAACTGGCACTGGTTCAATAGGTTAGTCCCAAAAACTGATATAAAATTGCTATAAAATGATTGTAAAACATCCAAGAATAATAAAATAACAGCATGAATACTTCATAAATTATAGATACGTTGGAGACGTATCAGCATCCCCAAGCTTAATTCCTACTCGTCCTCGAGTAGGTAAATGATAAAAGAAATAATTTATGAAGTGTGAATGCTAGTAAAGTGCACAAGTTTGATCAATAATAATTTTAGTCACTTTTCCTAGCATCATAACAACAATTCTTTCTTATAAAACTTCTCATGTTAAAGTAGCAACCAATTCACATGTTAACGTTCAAACAATGAATTCTCTTGAAACTCAACAACCTATATTCTCAGTCACCAAGCAATTTTAATTCAACTTATTCAACAGAGTTTAAGTAAGATCCCCACATACTCAACCATCATATAGTCTTCTATGATTGCTATCACTCACCGCATACACATTAGCAAAACGTTTCAACCGGACACATAGAAATATACGGGCTTATTGTTTTGCCTCCCAACGTATTCACCTCAAGGGTGATGTCAACAATAATAACTCATGCTACCCATATTCAACTGGACATATGTGCCTAGATCTTTCCTCACCACATGATGCTTGCCAAAAGAGAAAAATAAAAAGGAATAGAGAGAAAAACTTTGACTCTTTGCATAAAAGTAAATACATAAAAGTAAAGGATAGGCCCTTCGCAGAGGGAAGCAGAGGTTGCCATGCACTTATTTGTTTGTATGCTCAACCCCTTAGTGCAAAAGAACATCACGTTGTATTGCCCCTTGTGATGGAAACTTTATTATGCAGTCTGTCGCTTTTATTCTTCACCATCACAAGTTTGTACAACACTCAATTTTATCTTACACTAAATGATCTCACACTTTTAGAAGAAATTTTTATTGCCTTATCGCACTGATGACAACTTACTTAAAGGATCTTGCTCAATCCTTAGGTAGGTATGGTGGACTCTTGAAAATAAGATTTGGGTTTAAGGGTTTTTGGATGCACAAGTAGTATCTCTACTTGGTGCGGAATTTTCGGCTAGCAAGGATGGGGGAAAAGCACCACATGTTGAAGGATCTATGAAAATATAACTTCTATATGAATATGAACAAACATAAATCATTACGTTGTCTTCCTTGTCCAACGTCAACAATTTTGGCATATAATATTTTGATGGGGGCTCACAATCACAAAAGATTTCCAGGATAGTATATTTGCATGTGAAAGTTCTCTTCCTTCTACTAATCATTCATGAATTGCTTGTATGACCAATATTGTGATTGTCAAGCTTCAAAATATTTCACTTTCTGAACCCAATGTGAAGCTACCACTAGGCATGATATGAACATATAATTTCAACTTCATGATATTCAATTCATTCAACAATTTACTCATACGATATAAGTGAACCTCAAGCGAGTAGTTAAGTAAATAGGTAGCTATTTGAGGACTCTCTCTTATTCAAAAACTTACATATCTAAGTATTTCATTAAAACAGCAAGCAAAAACAAAATAAAATGACATTCTAAGAATCGCACACATCATGTGAAGAAGCAAAAACTTAGATCAACCGATACTAACCGATAATTGTTGAAGAAAAAAGGTGGGATGCCTACTGGGGCATCCCCAAGCTTAGGTACTTGAGACTTCTTGAAATATTATCTTGGGGTGGCTTGGGCAACCCAAGCTTGAGATCTTGTGTCTCCTTGGTACCTTTTATATCACGGTTTCCCTAAATCTTAAAAACCTCATCCACACAAAACTCAACAAGAACTCATGAGATAAGTTAGTACAAACCAATGCAAAAACCTTATCATTATCTACTGTAGCAAATCATTAAAATTATTATTAAACATTGCATACTAAATGCCTCGACATATTTAATACTCCTATCCTCAAATAGAATCATTAAACAAGCAAACATATGCAAACAATGCAAACATAACAACAATCTGCCAAAACAGAACAGTCTGTAAAGAATGCAAGAGAATCAATACTTATTCAACTCCAAACATTATGAAAATTTACCACATTGTATAAATTTTATCAGAGCTTATTATGCAAAAAATTCAACATTATATCACATTCTGACTTTTCTAGGGAATTTTTGCAACAGCGGTAAACTTTCTGTTTTCAAACAGCAACATCTAGACTTGTAAAATAAGCATAGTAAAGGCTATCAATGCCACTTTTATTGAAATAGAAGACGCAAAACATTATTATAAATAACAATATGCAAATCCTAGCAAAATAAAATGATGCTCCAAGCAAAACACATATCATGTGACGAATGAAAACATAGCTCCAAGTGAGGTTATCGATAATGTTGGAGACGAAAGAGGGGATGCCTTCTGGGGCATCCCCAAGCTTAGTTGCTTGGATCTTCCTTGAATATCACCTTGGGGTGCCTTGTTAATCCTCAAGCTTAGGGTCTTGTCACTCCTTATTCTCTTCATATCGACATCTCACCCAAAACTTGAAAACTTCAATCACACAGAACTTAACGGAACTTCGTGAGATAGGTTAGTATGATAAAGAGCAAACCATTTCACTTTGGTACTGTAAAAGGCAAGATTCATAATTGTTTCCACACAATGCCTACTGTAGCGTATCATTTCCAAAATTTATATTGAGCAATATAAGCCATAGAAACTAGGAAACAAGCAAACTATGCATTGAAAATAGAATCTGTCAAAAACAGAACAGTCTGTAATGATCTGGATAACTACCATACTTCTGCTACTCCAAAAATTCTGAAAAATAGGAAAACCAGGGTAATTTTTATATTTGTCACCTGTAAAAAATTCAGATCAAAAGCACGTTCCAATGAATTCTCAAAATTCCTGGACTGAGCGCAAAAGTTTCTGTTTTTTTACAGAATCAAGTCAACTATCATCCACACTATCCCAAAGGCTTTACTTGGCACTTTATTGAAACAAAAGCTATAAAACATGATTAATACAGTATCTTAATAATGTGAACACATAAAAACAGTAGGTAAAAGTGTTGGGTTGTCTTCCAACAAGCGCTTTTCTTTAATGCCTTTTAGCTAGGCATGATGATTTCAATGATGCTCGCATAAAAGATAAGAATTGGAACATAAAGAGAGCATCATGAAGCACATGGCAAGCACATTTAAGTCTAACCCACTTCCTATGCATAGGGATTTTGTGAGCAAACAATTTATGGGAACAAGAATCAACTAGCATAGGAAGGCAAAACAAGCAAAACTTAGAGATTTTCAACACATAGAGAGGAAACTTGATATTATTGCAATACCTACAAGCATATGTTCCTCTCTCATACTAATTTTCAGTAGCAGCATGAATGAATTCAACAATATAGCTATCACATAAAGCATTCTTTTCATGATTCACAAGCATAGAAATTTTATTACTCTCCACATAAGCAAATTTATTCTCATCAATAATTGTGGGAGCAAACTCAACAAAATAACTCTCATGTGATTGGAAATTAAAATCATGATGACAAGTTTCATGTTTATAATTATTCAATATAGCATACATGTCATCACTATAATCATCATATATAGGAACTTTGTTGTCATAATCAATTGCAACCTCCTCCAAAATAGTGGATTCATCATTAAATAAAGTCACAACCTCTCCAAATCCACTTTCATCAATATAATCATCATAAATAGGAGGCATCCAATCATCATAATAAATTTTCTCATCGAAACTTGGGGGACTAAAAATATCATATTCACCAAATATAGCATCCCAAACCTTCTGGCTTTGCATATCATTAGCACCATGGATATTCAAAGAATTCATACTAACAACATTGCGATCATGCTCATCATTCAATTATTTTGTGCCTAACATTTTATAGAATTCTTCTCTATCAATTGAGCACAATTTTCCTTTCCATCATTTTCACGAAAGACATTATAGAGATGAATAATATGATGCAACTGATACGTCTCCAACGTATCTCTAATTTTGATTGTTCCATGCTGTTTTATTATCAATCTTGGATGTTTTATAATCATTTTATAGCCATTTTATATCATTTTTTGGTACTAGCCTATTGACATAGTGCAAAGTGCCAGTTGCTGTTTTCCCATGTTTTTTACATCGCAGGAAATCAATATCAGATGAAGTCCAAATGCCACGAAACTCCACGATGATTTTTTATGGGCCAGAAGGAAGGCAATGGGCCCTGGTTGCACTTGGTGTGTTGTGCCCACCTCGGGTGCCCCCCGGACCGCCTCTTTGCTCTATAAATACCACAATATTACAGAAACCCTAAAACAAGCAACGAAATATTCATCCAGCCGCCGCAGTGTCTAGAACCACCAGATCCAATCTAGACACCATCTCGGATGGGGTTCACCACCTTCATTGGTGCCTCTCTAATGATGCGTGAGTAGTTCCTTGTAGACCTTTGGGTCCGTAGTTAGTAGCTAGATGGCTTTCTCTCTCTCTCACTGAATTCTCAATACAATGGTCTCTTGGAGATCCATATGATGTAACTCTTTTGCGGTGTGTTTGTTGGGATCTAATGAACTTCGAGTTTATGATCAGTTATATCTTTTTATATCCATGAAAGTTATTTGAGTTTCTTTGATCTCTTATAGCCTCATATTTATTCTCCGATATTTGGGTTTTGTTTGGCCAACTTGATCTATTTATCTTGCAATGGGAAGAGGTGCCCGGTAGTGGGTTCGATCTTACGGTGCTCGATCCCAGTGACAGAAAAGGAACCGACACGTATGTATCGTTGCTACTAAGGATAAAAAGACGAGATCTATATCTACCGCCATATAGATAAACGGATCTTTTCTATATCATGTCATCGTTCCTATTGCATTACTCCATTTTTCCATGAACTTAATACACTAGATGCATGCTGGATAGCGGTCGATGTGTGGAGTAATAGTAGTAGATCCAGGCAGGAGTCATTCTACTAATCTTGGATGTGCTGCCTATGTAATGATCATTGCCTGGATATCGTCATAATTATTTGAAGTTCTATCAATTGCCCAACAGTAATTTGTTTACCCACCGTTTGCTATTTTTCTCGAGAGAAGCCACTAGTGAAACCTACGGCCCCCGGGTCTTCTTTCTCATATATTTGCTTTGCGATCTATTCTATTTGCACTTTTTATTCAGATCTATTAAAGCAAAAATCCAAAAATACTTTGCTGCACTCTATTTTATTTGCGATCTATTTATTGAATCTATTACAACTTTCTCCCGTCAACACGCAATTTCTGGCGCCGTACCCCGAAATGGATTGACAACCCCTTTAACACGTCGGGTTGCGAGGTGTTGTTATTTGTGTGCAGGGGCGGTTTATGTTGTGTTGCTTGGCTTTCCTACTGGTTCGATAACCTTGGTTTCATTTCTGAGGGGAATACCTACCGCCGCTGTGCTGCATCATCCCTTCCTCTTTGGGGAAATACCGACGTAGCTTGAAGCGACATCAAAAGGAATTTCTAGCGCCGTTGCCGGAGAGGATCTTCAACACATACCAGGTTCCTAATCACAAATCTCATCTCCTTGCAATTTACATTATTCACCATTTGCCTCTCGTTTTCCTCTCCCCACTTCACAAAAAATTGCGGTTTTATTCGTCTCTCTTTTTTCGTTCGCCGTTTTCTTGCCGGATCGGTTTTTGTGTGTGAGATCTTGTTTGCTCTTATGGATAATTCCTCCTCTACTGCTTGCACCCCCGAGAACGAGGTTCTCAACTTTAAACAAAGAGGAGGGGAATGTTTAAAAGATGCTTGGTATAGAATTTGCAATGCTCATAATAGATCTATCTGTAAGCAATCTATCATTGTGCTTCTGCGTTGTTTTTATGTTGGCATCACCACTTGGTATAGATTCGTCCTTGATACGATTACCGGTGGAAATTTCTTATTGAGTCCTCCTTTTGATGCTCTTAATGCTATGGGAAATTTAGTGGGCTCACCACCTCTTATGGTCAATGAAACAATTTTAACTCTTGAGCATGTTATGGATGTTGGGGATCGTAGCAGAATTTTAAAATTTCCTACGCATCACCAAGATCCATCTATGGAGTATACTAGAAACGAGGGGAAAGGAGTGCATCTACATACCCTTGTAGATCGCGAGCGGAAGCGTTCCAATGAACGGGGTTGATGGAGTCGTACTCGCCGTGATCCAAATCACCGATGACCGAGTGCCGAACGGACGGCACCTCCGCGTTCAACACACGTACGGAGCAGCGACATCTCCTCCTTCTTGATCCAGCAAGGGGAAGGAGAGGTTGATGGAGATCCAGCAGCACGACGGCGTGGTGGTGGAAGTAGCGGGGATCTCGGCAGGGCTTCGCCAAGCTTCTGCGAGAGGGAGAGGTGTTGCAGGGGGAGAGGGAGGCGCCAGGGGCTGTGGTGCTGCTGCCCTCCCTCCCCCCACTATATATAGGCCCCCTGGGGGGGCGCCGGCCCTGGGAGATCAGATCTCCAAGGGGGGGGGGGCGGCGGCCAAGGGGGAAGGGGGGTGGCTTCCCCCCCAAGCCAAGTGGGGCGCCCCCCACCCCCAGGGTTTCCAACCCTAGGCGCAGGGGAAGGCCCAACGGGGGCGCCCCAGCCCACTAAGGGCTGGTTCCCTTCCCACTTCAGCCCATGGGGCCCTCCGGGATAGGTGGCCCACCCGGTGGACCCCCGGGACCCTTCCAGTGGTCCCGGTACAATACCGATAACCCCCGAAACTTTCCCGGTGGCCGAAACTGGACTTCCTATATATAATTCTTCACCTCCGGACCATTCCGGAACTCCTCGTGACGTCCGGGATCTCATCTGGGACTCCGAACAACTTTCGGGTTTCCGCATACTAATATCTCTACAACCCTAGCGTCACCGAACCTTAAGTGTGTAGACCCTATGGGTTCGGGAGACATGCAGACATGACCGAGACGCCTCTCCGGTCAATAACCAACAGTGGGATCTGGATACCCATGTTGGCTCCCACATGTTCCACGATGATCTCATCGGATGAACCACGATGTCGAGGATTCAATCAATCCCGTATATAATTCCCTGTGTCAATCGGTACGTTACTTGCCCGAGATTCGATCGTCGGTATCCCAATACCTTGTTCAATCTCGTTACCGGCAAGTCACTTTACTCGTACCGTAATGCATGATCCCGTGGCTAACTCCTTAGTCACATTGAGCTCATTATGATGATGCATTACCGAGTGGGCCCAGAGATACCTCTCCGTCATACGGAGTGACAAATCCCAGTCTCGATCTGTGTCAACCCAACAGACACTTTCAGAGATACCCGTAGTGTACCTTTATAGTCACCCAGTTATGTTGTGACGTTGGGTACACCCAAAGCACTCCTACGGCATCCGGGAGTTACACGATCTCATGGTCTAAGGAAAAGATACTTGACATTGGAAAAGCTCTAGCAAACGAACTACACGATCTTTTACGCTATGCTTAGGATTGGGTCTTGTCCATCACATCATTCTCCTAATGATGTGATCCCGTTATCAATGACATCCAATGTCCATAGTCAGGAAACCATGACTATCCGTTGATCAACGAGCTAGTCAACTAGAGGCTTACTAGGGACACGTTGTGGTCTATATATTCACACATGTATTACGATTTCCGGATAACACAATTATAGCATGAACAATAGACAATTATCATGAACAAAGAAATATAATAATAACCATTTATTATTGCCTCTAGGGCATATTTCCAACAGTCTCCCACTTGCACTAGAGTCAATAATCTAGTTACATTGTGATGAATCGAACACCCATAGCGTTCTGGTGTTGATCATGTTTTGCTCTAGGGAGAGGTTTAGTCAATGGATCTGCTACATTCAGGTCCGTATGTACTTCTCCATTTTGAACACTTTCACGAATGGAGTTGAAGCGACGCTCGATATGCCTGGTCTTCCTGTGAAACCTGGGCTCCTTGGCAAGGGCAATAGCTCCAGTGTTGTCACAGAAGAGTGTCATCGGGCCCGACGCATTGGGAATCACCCCGAGGTCGGTAATGAACTCCTTCATCCAGATTGATTCTTGCGCTGCCTCTGAGGCTGCCATGTACTCCGCTTCACATGTAGATCCCGCCACGACGCTTTGCTTGCAACTGCACCAGCTTACTGCTCCTCCATTCAAAATATACACGTATCCGGTTTGCGACTTCGACTCATCCAGATCTGTGTCGAAGCTAGTGTCGACGTAACCCTTTACGACGAGCTCTTCGTCACCTCCATAAATGAGAAACATATCCTTAGTCCTCTTCAGGTACTTCAGGATATTCTTGACCGCTGTCCAGTGTTCCATGCCGGGGTTACTTTGGTACCCTCCTACCAAACTTACGGCAAGGTTTACATCAGGTCTGGTACACAGCGTGGCATACATAATAGACCCTATGGCCGAGGCATAGGGGATGACACTCATCTTTTCTCTATCTTCTGCCGTGGTCGGGCATTGAGCCGTGCTCAATTGCACACCTTGTAATACAGGCAAGAACCCCTTCTTGGACTGATACATATTGAACTTCTTAAATATCTTGTCAAGGTACGTACTGTATGAAAGACCAATGAGGCGTCTTGATCTATCTCTATAGATCTTGATGCCTAATATATAAGCAGCTTATCCAAGGTCCTTCATTGAAAAACACTTATTCAAATAGGCCTTTATACTTTCCAAGAATTCTATATCATTTCCCATCAATAGTATGTCATCCACATATAATATGAGAAATGCTACAGAGCTCCCACTCACTTTCTTGTAAACACAGGCTTCTCCATATGTCTGTGTAAACCCAAACACTTTGATCATCTCATCAAAACGAATGTTCCAACTCCGAGATGCTTGCACCAGTCCATAGATGGAGCGCTGGAGCTTGCATACCTTGTTAGCATTCTTAGGATCGACAAAACCTTCCGGCTGCATCATATACAATTCTTCCTTAAGAAAGCCGTTAAGGAATGCCGTTTTGACGTCCACTTGCCATATCTCATAATCATAGAATGCGGCAATTGCTAACATGATTCGGACAGACTTCAGCTTCGCTACGGGTGAGAAAGTCTCATCGTAGTCAACCCCTTGAACTTGTCGATAACCCTTAGCGACAAGTCGAGCCTTATAGATGGTCACATTACCATCTGCGTCTGTCTTCTTCTTAAAGATCCATTTATTTTCTATGGCTCCCCGATCATCGGGCAAGTCAGTCAAAGTCCATACTTCGTTTTCATACATGGATCCTATCTCGGATTTCATGGCTTCTAGCCATTTGTCGGAATCCGGGCCCGCCATCGCTTCTTCATAGTTCGAAGGTTCACCGTTGTCTAACAACATGATTTCCAGGACAGGGTTGCCGTACCACTCTTGTCGTGGAATTAACACGTCAGATGTCCTAGGTGTTAGGACTTAGTCGTGAGGCCAGCGCATCTATGTAGTAGCTTGAGAGGGGTTGATTGGGATGAGAGACGTAGAGCGGATCAACGCACAAGACAAGGGTTTAGACAGCTTCGGGCCCCGGGAAACATCATCCGGTAACAACCCTACATGCTGTTTGTGGCTAGGTCTCATTATGCTTATGAGAGAGTCGCCGGTAAGCCGGCTCTTTGTGTCTAGCCCTAGAGATTGTTTCTTGTTGCTCGTCCCTCTTTGGGGTGCCCTGCCCCTCCTTATCTAAGTTAGAGGGGCGGGTTACATGTGGAGTCCTAGTAGGACTAGGACTAGTCTATCTTCTCTTACAAGTTAATTACAAGTCCGGGTCTTGCTTCCTCGTAAAGGAAATATTCGTCATCCCTTTCTTCTTAAGCTGGCCCATCATAAACGTGAGCCGGCCTTCTGGGCCTTGGGCCTAGTCTTCTATCTGACCCGCCGTCGGGGTCATCCGTGAGTCGTCAGGCTGGTGAGTCGTCTGGCAGTGAGCCGCCAGACCCGTGAGTCGCTAGTCCTCCGGCGCCCCACGGTGAAGCGCCAAGTCCGACCGGGTCATATTTCCGGCCGGGTCATTCCGCGGTGTATATCCCCGACATTATCCCCTAGTTTAATTTGGATTTATCCATGTTAAACTAATCTGCAATATAAACACAAGAACAAATTTGACAGGTTGTGTTCCGGGTTAAATTTTCTTGGTAAGTCGGCACATGATCATCCTTAAGTCCTTGTCATCTTCCTTCTTGATATGTATCCATAATCTCATAGCAAATCTCTTTAGCAGATATGTTCAAATTTTGCCAATGCAAAAAATCCAGATACTTCCTTTGAAAATCCGAGTCAACAGGCCAGCTTCAGAGTCAATTTGCTGACATTGGTCTCTTGTTGAGAAATATTGTAAGAGATAATCCACTTGAGTTGGCTTTCAATGCTCTGACTTGACAAAAATATTGGTCTTCAAATATTCAACTTATATTTAGCCGGCTTAAAGATATAAAACTTGCCGGTTTATGAGTACCAAAATTGCCGGGTTATAAATAGATGATGCCAAGTCATAATTGTCGCCGACGCCGGTTTATGATTTTTGCAGACACCAGGTCAATCTGATTTACTCAAAACTGAGAATTTGAAGATATTTCCCCCTTATATCCATATACCTGTAGCCCCCAAGAGTCGGTTTAATTAGCATGAATAAGCCGGGACTTATCACCATGGCTTTAAATAAAATCCAGTTGTGTAGCCCCCATGAGTCGGCTATAGTCATAGTAGTGTAGCCGGGTCATCCTAGAATTGTCTTGAATTGTTGCCAGGAGCAATTGGTAGCCCCCAAGGGCCGGCTCATTACGATGTGACGAGTCGGGTCTTCAATGAAGTGAGCAAAAAAAGACTTTGCATTAGCCCCCAAGTGCCATGGTGCATGCTGGCAGTGACATGGGACTTGCATATTTGATGTAATCTTAACTTGAATAATGTAGCCCCCAAGTGCCGGGTTGTAAGCCTGCAGCGACTCGGGACTATTCCTTCCGTTGTAGAATAAACAATATCCATTGATAAAATAATTGCGCTGAAGCGACTTTGAAAACCTCAACCATAAAATTAGTTTCTGATAACCATAATAAAAATCCAGCCATGTTGGCTATTAAAGATTTGACTAACCCGGTTTGAAAACCTCAATCATTCAAATCATAATGAAAATCCAGCCAAGTTTGGCTATTTAAAGATTTCAAATACCTTATCTATTGACAAGTAAATCCAGAGTTTAAATACGGCGGCTCTTGGCCGATGGCGATTTATTACGCCTCCATTGTAAGCCGGAAATTTTATAACCCGGCTATTCATAGCCTTTTGAGAAAATCAAGAATTGATAACCCTTTTGAGACACCAATGTCAATCTTTCGATGATGGGCTTGGACTTAAACATTTATATAAGTCATAGTTCTGCAAATCCTGCACAGAGTTTAAACAACATACGCCCTGGCGACTTAATGTCAAAAGCCAGGGCGGGTAACTACCCAAATGTAGTCTTATCCTGCACACAAGTAGATCACAAGAAACCTTGGCGTTTTACCGCAGGGCGGGTCATAATATCTTACATATGACCACTGATGTTAAAAAAAGAGTCACAGATAAGCCTGTTATGAATCATAACTTTGAAACATAACAATAATATCATACTTGTGATATTGAGTTTGCATTTGTTGGTTTATATGACCCGCACAATAAGGGTGATAACCTAATCTTTGATACGTGCATGATTCCAATGGCGCAATTCAAAACATACCGGCGGCTTAAAGTCCATAGCCAGGGCTAGTTTAAACATAATTATGTATAAACAATATCATACCTGTGATATTGAACTGTACCGCCGGCTTATGATACCTGTGCAGTAAGTGTGATAACCCAATCCTTAGAAGCCAATGCTTCCACATAGATGATGATTGTCATAAGCCGGCGACTTACCATCGAAAATCAAGTCGGGTTTAAATATAAACCACTCATATACACTTTAGATGTGTTCAAAAGAGCTTCAAATAAAATCCCAAAAATTATTTGCAAAAAGAAACTTCAAAAAATCTTGAGGCTTCAGATTCGAATACGATCAAAAAACCGTCCCAAAGGGGTTAAGCTAAGATTCCAATACGATCATATAGCCCCCAGTGGCTTTGGCGTTGCCGATCAAGAGGGTACCGATAGCTATGTTCTCTTTGGTTCGAATACGACCTATGTTTGAACAGGAAGCCCCCAAATGACCTTCAGAGTTGTTTAACGATGCTGATTCAAATACGATCCACGTCGGTTCCCAAAGGGGGTTGAGCTATGGTTCAAATATGACCAAGAAACTCCCCAATGAGCTCGGCAGTGTGCCGATCAAAAGGGTATCGACAGCTATGTTCTCTTTGGTTCGAATACGACCCATGTTTGAACAGGAAGCCCCCTAGTGATCATGAGAATATTTAAAGACTCTGATTTGAATACGATCAGGGTCACACCAAAAGGGTTAAGCTAAATTCGAATACGATCAGCTCCCAATGGTCATTAAAGCAGGGTACCTATATTTGATTTGTGCTTTGTAATAGACTCTCTTTGGTCCCTTTAATTTTTCCTGAGAACTCGAACTTTGCGAGAGACAACCTCTTTTTGAACCGGAAATTTGTAAACCGGATATTGAGAGCTTCAAAGCTTTATAAGATATAAATTTACCTTGAGCCGGATGTTTGAACCGGATATGAAAGCTTCAAAACTTTGCGGGAGAGAGATATCTCTTGAACCGGATTTTAAACCGGAATCTTTATTTTGAACCGGCAATTTTCTGACGGCCTTTAAATTTTCATCAATATGGTAGTAGCCTCTGGAACCGGGTTATCATTCCCTCCGACGACCCGGGGTTCCCGAGTCATGTCACTGTAGCCCCCGAGTCTCAAGATGACTCGAGGAGTTGGCTTGAGATTCTCCATATTTAACCGTGATATAAATCGGCATAACTTGTATATCATTGGTGTTGATAGCATGATGTGTATCCACAGAAGGTTGAGGTGACTGCGGTGGGTTATAAATGATCCCGTATGAGCCGTGTCAGCAACTCGGCCATTGGTTCCTTCCAACTGGCTGTTTGAAGTTCAACCAAACTGTAGTGACGGCGACTTTGTGCGCATGTCCATTGAGCCATCCGGTGCAGACGGTAGTTGATAGTATATGATAATTTGCCTCCATTTTGTTGAAAGAAAACCGGGCTACCCAAGCTGTGACTTGCTCATACTCAATAAACAGCTCATGAAGACGGGTGCGGCCCGGTGTGTTGATGTAGACCAGGCCGCGAGAGACAGGCGACAAAGACGACCGCGGCTTCAGAGGCAGCATAGACAGATGAGTCGGCCGCGGTATTGTAAACCGGCGTGGACGGACGAATTAGCCACGTCATATTGATGTAAACTGGTCTGCAGAATGGCGATTTGCACATATATTCATCGAGCTTGATGGCATGATAAGATACTAGCGCATTTATAATGGTAGCGCGAGTTTATACATCCGTGACACAGCCATAGCTTTTGCAGTGAACAATTGTCCTGCATAACAATATTGCAGACCAAGGCAAAGGTAAACTGTTCTTTGACAAAAATAATATGTGCTAAAAATATATTTTAGATGGATATCACCTGATGTGTTTAGGCCAAAAATAATCCGCCATGAAGTTGATGATCACTAGGTGAAACTGAAATCAATCACGGCCGAGCCGGCCGCGGGAGCAGACATATGAGCCGGCCGCGGTGTTGTAAGTCGGTGTGGACGAGCAAGTTGTCCTCTTTGTTGTAATCCGGCGCGGACGCGTGAACTGGCCGCGAGAGCGGACGGGCGAGTCGTCCGCGGCGTAAGCCGGCGTGGTCGCGAGAAACGGCCACGGCGTTGTAAGCCAGCGCGGTCGCGAGAGACGGCCACGGCGTTGTATGCCGGTGCAGGAGTCCGTTGAGTAACGACAACCACCTGTGCCAAAAGATGTTGGCATGCCTCCATCTCCGCGGTATAATATTACTTTGTAATAAATAATTCTCCTGCATGTAAAATACAGCAGGGCAAAGTAGTTTTGCTCGGATGAATTAATACGTGCTTAAAAATAAATAGGGTAAATAGCACCTGATTTTTGTCCAAACGACAGATGATCCCTTGCACGGATCAAAATTTCACTCATGGTGCTGGCTAATCTTTATCCACTTCCTTTAAACCCCCCTGGGCAGTCAACACACCCATGAAACGGATCCAGATAGAACCAACACGGCCAGCCAGCAGTCAGGCGCAGGCAAAGCTAGCCGTAGCATGGTTGATGGATTGGGGGTGGATCAAGGCGGCCGCGAAACAGAGCGTATCACAGTGCGGCAGAACCGGCTGGGCAGCTCGACTTGAGTAGAGGCGGCTCCAAGCAGATGAACCTGCGGGGCAGTTTGACGCGCAGACGTTGAAGCATGGTGGCAGATCAGCGCACATGTGAGGCGAGTGACCCGGCTCGCGGTACGGCGGTGAAAACACCCGGCCGGTTCATCGGTGGAGAAAGCTTGCAGGTGGAGCAGTACAGAGGCATAGGGCTGGTGGCCCTCAAGTGAGGCAAGGCCGCACGGCCGAAGCGGCCCATCGGCAGAAGCATGCAAATCGGCGGTTGAGGCGACTCGCGCATTCCGTTGCTGGGTCGGTTGTTCTGCAAAAATCCACGTCCGTCTCATCTTCCGGGTCGTGGCCTGTTCCTCCTCTCTCTTTTTTTATGTGAACTAGCACATTAGCAAACTCACGTGAGGGATCTTTGGCGCATATGTCTTTGTCCTTCCCATGTAGGAGTAAGCAGTAATATTAGTTTTTGATTCTTGCGTAAGCATTGGTGTTTGGTCCTTCACGTGGGGGCGGGGCTGTAGCTTCAGAGATGTGACATCGCTACTGTTGCAAGATTCGCTTGAACTTTTGACAGGACCAATGGATGGACCACTCGGGGGTTGACCCTTGCCCGCACACGCTTTTGTTGATTGATCGGATTCAATGGATCACTTTGCATCGGCGGGGCACAACAGAACTCCAAACCCTTGCGTCGGCGGCTTATTCGCTACGGGCGACTCACGGCCGCGGGTGTGAGCTTTGCGCGAGGGCGGCTCAAAGTGGAGACGACCCGACCATCCGGTGAGGTGAGTTGATGAAACGGCGGCCCGGGGTGCGGCCGTTTGATCGCAACAGAACAGTAGTGGGAGGCGAGGCCGCGTGTGAGGACGCGCGCCCGGGGAGGCTAGACTCGTACCTAGTGACAGATAGCAGCGGCGGCAATCGAAGACAGGGCCACTTCGGCGAGAGGGAAAACAAAACCGGGGCGGTCCGACAGCGCGCCAGTACGAGGTCGAGTCGGAGCTGAGGAACAGTGGGGCCGGCTTGGCGCGGCAACGATGCACGTCCGAGGAATCTCACGCCCGTTAACTTTCTCCAACGAGCCGTCGTTGACATACGGCGCTGGTGATTGGACCTATTGCCAGCTTGACGCGGTGTTGCAATTCTTGTCCAAACATGCATGCTCACGTGAAGCAGGGCAGGTTGCCTCCTCAAAATCACTTTATGCAATCCGTAACAACGTATAGTCTTGCCTTCAAGCAACAGTAGCATAATTGTTTATTGGAAGTAGTACTACTCCGAGCAACAGTAGCAATAGTCTTTGGCAGATCAATTTATGAAAGCACCCCGTATTTTGACTCTTGCCCACACGCGCCTGTCGACGTAGATTGATCTTCTATCCGGATTTGACGGATGGCGTTTCATCGGCGATACGCACAGGAACGCCAAACCCTAAATTACCTTGAACTCAAAACTCATACTGGACAGTTGCAAACTTCTCGATCCCTGGGGGCGATCCCTCCAAGAACTCAACACCACCGTGCGCAGCCCCACGGTGGGCGCCAACTGTCGTGGAATTAACACGTCAGATGTCCTAGGTGTCAGGACTTAGTCGTGAGGCCAGCGCATCTATGTAGTAGCTTGAGAGGGGTTGATTGGGATGAGAGACGTAGAGTGGATCAACGCACTAGACAAGGGTTTAGACAGCTTCGGGCCCCGGGAAACATCATCCGGTAACAACCCTACATGCTGTTTGTGGCTAGGTCTCATTATGCTTATGAGAGAGTCGCCGGTAAGCCGGCTCTTTGTGTCTAGCCCTAGAGATTGTTTCTTGTTGCTCGTCCCTCTTTGGGGTGCCCTGCCCCTCCTTATCTAAGTTAGAGGGGCGGGTTACATGTGGAGTCCTAGTAGGACTAGGACTAGTCTATCTTCTCTTACAAGTTAATTACAAGTCCGGGTCTTGCTTCCTCGTAAAGGAAATATTCGTCATCCCTTTCTTCTTAAGCCGGCCCATCATAAACGTGAGCCGGCCTTCTGGGACTTGGGCCTAGTCTTCTATCTGACCCGCCGTCGGGGTCATCCGTGAGTCGTCTGGCAGTGAGCCGCCAGACCCGTGAGTCGCTAGTCCTCCGGCGCCCCACGGAGAAGCGCCAAGTCCGGCCGGGTCATATTTCCGGCCGGGTCATTCCGCGGGGTATATCCCCGACAACTCTAGTGCGGAACGTGTCCTTGTGGACCTACGAAGTTCAGCAGTAACTTGATCTGAAGCTTCATGATCATCATCATTAACTTCCTCCCCAGTCGATGCAGGCACCACAGGAACATCTTCCCGCACTGCGCTACTTTCCGGTTCGGAAGGGGTGACTATCACCTCATCAAGTTCCACTTTCCTCCCACTTAATTCTTTCGAGAGAAACTCTTTCTCCGGAAAGGACCCATTCTTGGCAACAAAGATCTTGCCTTCGGATCTGAGGTAGAAGGTATACCCAATAGTTTCCTTAGGGTATCCTATGAAGACGCATTTTTCCGACTTGGGTTCGAGCTTTTCCGGTTGAAGTTTCTTGACATAAGCATCGCATCCGCAAACTTTTAGAAACGACAGCTTAGGTTTCTCCCCAAACCATAATTCATACGGTGTTGTCTCAACGGATTTCGACGGAGCCCTATTTAAAGTGAATGCGGCAGTCTCTAAAGCATAGCCCCAAAATGAGAGCGGTAGATCGGTAAGAGACATCATAGATCGCACCATATCCAATAGAGTGCGATTACGATGTTTGGACACACCATTTCGCTGAGGTGTTCCAGGCGGCGTGAGTTGTGAAACGATTCCACATTTCCTTAAGTGCGTACCAAATTCGTGACTTAAATATTCTCCACCACGATCTGATCGTAAGAACTTTATTTTCCTGTCACGTTGATTCTCAACCTCACTCTGAAATTCCTTGAACTTTTCAAAGGTTTCAGACTTGTGTTTCATTAGGTAGACATACCCATATCTACTTAAGTCATCAGTGAGAGTGAGAACATAACGATATCCTCCGTGAGCCTCAACACTCATTGGACCGCACACATCGGTATGTATGATTTCCAATAAGTTGGTTGCTCGCTCCATTGTTCCGGAGAACGGAGTCTTGGTCATCTTACCCATGAGGCATGGTTCGCACGTGTCAAATGATTCGTGATCAAGAGACTCCAAAAGTCCATCTGCATGGAGCTTCTTCATGCGCTTGACACCAATGTGACCAAGGCGGCAGTGCCACAAGTATGTGGGACTATCGTTATCAACTTTACATCTTTTGGTATTCACACTATGAATATGTGTAACATCACGTTCGAGATTCATCAAGAATAAACCATTGACCAGCGGGGCATGACCATAAAACATATCTCTCATATAAATAGAACAACCATTATTCTCGGATTTAAATGAGTAGCCATCTCGAATTAAACGAGATCCAGATACAATGTTCATGCTCAAAGCTGGCACTAAATAACAATTATTGAGGTTTAAAACTAATCCCGTAGGTAGATGCAGAAGTAGCGTGCCGATGGTGATCACATCGACCTTGGAACCATTCCCGACGCGCATCGTCACCTCGTCCTTGGCCAGTCTCCGCTTATTCCGCAGTTCCTGTTTTGAGTTACAAATATGAGCAACCGCACCGGTATCAAATACCCAGGAGCTACTACGAGTACTGGTAAGGTACACATCAATTACATGTATATCACATATACCTTTGGTGTTGCCGGCCTTCTTGTCCGCTAAGTATTTGGGGCAGTTCCGCTTCCAGTGACCACTTCCCTTGCAATAAAAGCACTCAGTCTCAGGCTTGGGTCCATTCTTTGACTTCTTCCCGGCAACTGGCTTACCGGGCGTGGCAACTCCCTTGCCGTCCTTCTTGAAGTTCTTCTTACCCTTGCCTTTCTTGAACTTAGTGGTTTTATTCACCATCAACACTTGATGTTCCTTTTTGATCTCCACCTCCGCAGATTTCAGCATTGAATATACCTCAGGAATGGTCTTTTCCATCCCCTGCATATTGAAGTTCATCACAAAGCTCTTGTAGCTTGGTGGAAGCGACTGGAGGATTCGGTCAATGACCGCGTCATCCGGGAGATTGACTCCCAGCTGAGACAAGCGGTTGTGTAACCCAGACATTCTGAGTATGTGCTCACTAACAGAACTATTTTCCTCCATTTTACAGCTGAAGAACTTGTCGGAGACTTCATATCTCTCGACCCAGGCATGAGCTTGGAAAACCATTTTCAGCTCTTTGAACATCTCATATGCTCCATGTTTCTCAAAACGCTTTTGGAGACCCGGTTCTAAGCTGTAAAGCATGCCGCACTGAACGAGGGAGTAATCATCAGCACGTGATTGCCAAGCGTTCATAACGTCTTGGTTCTCTGGGATGGGTGCTTCACCTAGCGGTGCTTCTAGGACATAATCTTTCTTGGCAGCTATGACGATGATCCTGAGGTTCCGGACCCAGTCCGTATAGTTGCTGCCATCATCTTTCAGCTTGGTTTTCTCTAGGAACGCGTTGAAGTTGAGGACAACGTGTGCCATTTGATCTACAAGACATATTGTAAAGATTTTAGACTAAGTTCATGATAATTAAGTTCATATAATCAAATTATTCAATGAACTCCCACTCAGATAGACATCCCTCTAGTCATCTAAGTGAAACATGATCCGAGTTAACTAGGCCGTGTCCGATCATCACGTGAGACGGACTAGTCAAGATTGGTGAACATCACCATGTTGATCGTATCTTCTATACGATTCATGCTTGACCTTTCGGTCCTCCGTGTTCCGAGGCCATGTTTGTACATGCTAGGCTCGTCAAGTCAACCTAAGTGTATTGCGTGTGTTCCGAGGCCATGTCTGTACATGCTAGGCTCGTCAACACCCGTTGTATGCGAACGTTAGAATCTATCACACCCGATCATCACGTGGTGCTTCGAAACAACGAACCTTCGCAACGGTGCACAGTTAGGGGGAACACTTTCTTGAAATTATTATAAGGGATCATCTTACTTACTACCGTCGTTCTAAGCAAATAAGATGCAAAACATGATAAACATCACCTGCAATCAAATAGTGACATGATATGGCCAATATCATTTTGCTCCTTTGATCTCCATCTTCGGGGCACCATGATCATCTTCGTCACCGGCATGACACCATGATCTCCATCATCATGATCTCCATCATTGTGTCTTCATGAAGTTGTCACGCCAACGATTACTTCTACTTCTATGGCTAACGCGTTTAGCAATAAAGTAAAGTAATTTACATGGCGTTATTCAATGACACGCAGGTCATACAAAAAATAGAGACAACTCCTATGGCTCCTGCCGGTTGTCATACTCATCGACATGCAAGTCGTGATTCCTATTACAAGAATATGATCAATCTCATACATCACATATATCATTCATCACATCTTCTGGCCATATCACATCACAGGGCACATGCTGCAAAAACAAGTTAGACGTCCTCTAATTGTTGTTGCAAGTTTTTACGTGGCTTCTATAGGTTTCTAGCAAGAACGTTTCTTACCTACGTAAAACCACAACGTGATATGCCAATTTCTATTTACCCTTCATAAGGACCCTTTTCATCCAATCCGTTCCGACTAAAGTGGGAGAGACAGACACCCGCTAGCCACCTTATGCAACTAGTGCATGTCAGTCGGTGGAACCTGTCTCACGTAAGCGTACGTGTAAGGTCGGTCCGGGCCGCTTCATCCCACAATACCGTCGAAACAAGATAAGACTAGTAGCGGCAAGAAGAATTGGCAACATCTACGCCCACAACTGCTTTGTGTTCTACTCGTGCATAGTAACTACGCATAGGCCTGGCTCATGATGCCACTGTTGGGGATCATAGCAGAATTTTAAAATTTCCTACGCATCACCAAGATCCATCTATGGAGTATACTAGCAACGAGGGGAAAGGAGTGCATCTACATACCCTTGTAGATCGCGAGCGGAAGCGTTCCAATGAACGGGGTTGATGGAGTCGTACTCGCCGTGATCCAAATCACCGATGACCGAGTGCCGAAATGACGGCACCTCCGCGTTCAACACACGTACGGAGGAGCGACGTCT
Source organism: Triticum aestivum (assembly GCF_018294505.1). NCBI lineage: Eukaryota > Viridiplantae > Streptophyta > Magnoliopsida > Poales > Poaceae > Triticum > Triticum aestivum. Next base: position 270,920,806 of record NC_057808.1, on the reverse strand, counting down.
CCTCCTTCTTGATCCAGCAAGGGGAAGGAGAGGTTGATGGAGATCCAGCAGCACGACGGCGTGGTGGTGGAAGTAGCGGGGATCTCGGCAGGGCTTCGCCAAGCTTCTGCGAGAGGGAGAGGTGTTGCAGGGGGAGAGGGAGGCGCCAGGGGCTGTGGTCCTGCTGCCCTCCCTCCCCCCCCACTATATATAGGCCCCCTGGGGGGCGCCGGCCCTGGGAGATCAGATCTCCAAGGGGGGGCGGCGGCCAAGGGGGAAGGGGGGGTGGCTCCCCCCCCCCAAGCCAAGTGGGGCGCCCCCCACCCCCAGGGTTTCCAACCCTAGGCGCAGGGGAAGGCCCAAGGGGGGGCGCCCCAGCCCACTAAGGGCTGGTTCCCTTCCCACTTCAGCCCATAGGGCCCTCCGGGATAGGTGGCCCCACCCGGTGGACCCCCGGGACCCTTCCGGTGGTCCCGGTACAATACCGATAACCCCCGAAACTTTCCCGGTGGCCGAAACTGGACTTCCTATATATAATTCTTCACCTCCGGACCATTCCGGAACTCCTCGTGACGTCCGGGATCTCATCCGGGACTCCGAAAAACTTTCGGGTTTCCGCATACTAATATCTCTACAACCCTAGCGTCACCGAACCTTAAGTGTGTAGACCCTACGGGTTCGGGAGACATGCAGACATGACCGAGACGCCTCTCCGGTCAATAACCAACAGCGGGATCTGGATACCCATGTTGGCTCCCACATGTTCCACGATGATCTCATCGGATGAACCATGATGTCGAGGATTCAATCAATCCCGTATACAATTCCCTTTGTCAATCGGTACGTTACTTGCCCGAGATTCGATCGTCGGTATCCCAATACCTTGTTCAATCTCGTTACTAGCAAGTCACTTTACTCGTACCGTAATGCATGATCCCGTGGCTAACTCCTTAGTCACATTGAGCTCATTATGATGATGCATTACCGAGTGGGCCCAGAGATACCTCTCCGTCATACGGAGTGACAAATCCCAGTCTCGATCCGTGTCAACCCAACAGACACTTTCAGAGATACCCGTAGTGTACCTTTATAGTCACCCAGTTACGTTGTGACGTTGGGTACACCCAAAGCACTCCTACGGCATCCGGGAGTTACACGATCTCATGGTCTAAGGAAAAGATACTTGACATTGGAAAAGCTCTAGCAAACGAACTACACGATCTTTTACGCTATGCTTAGGATTGGGTCTTGTCCATCACATCATTCTCCTAATGATGTGATCCCGTTATCAATGACATCCAATGTCCATAGTCAGGAAACCATGACTATCTATTGATCAACGAGCTAGTCAACTAGAGGCTTACTAGGGACACGTTGTGGTCTATATATTCACACATGTATTACGATTTCCGGATAACACAATTATAGCATGAACAATAGACAATTATCATGAACAAAGAAATATAATAATAACCATTTATTATTGCCTCTAGGGCATATTTCCAACAATGGAAAGACTAGATGCTACCGAAAAGAAAATGCTCACTTAAGATCATATGGAAATTATACATAAAAAGATGCATAGTTTTGCCACTAATCTTGGGTCAAAAGCGGGCGATATTTTTAAGTTGTTAAAAGAGAGAGGTACTTTAATCCATGAAAGAATAGACGAAAGTCCGTCTCGGATCGATAAATTGGAAGAAATCTTTAGTAATTTAAGCACGACTTTTACTACCACTAAAATTATTGAGAAAACCCCCGTAAAGAGTAGGACATCTAAGAACAAGGGTGCAACTTCTAGTGATAGCAATAAAGGAGATCTTAAGATGATTAGTGTCCACCCTGATTTTGTTGAAGTGATAAGAGATCCTTTTTGCAGGAATGAAATCTTTGAATTTATTCCTAGGAGTGTTGTTATTGAAAATCTTTATGCTAAATCTTTGAGGGATTCTAAGTGCTTGATTGAAGAATTGGACAAAGATGACAAACTTAGATCCTTGCTTTATGCGTAGCTATGGGCGTAAAACTATAGCGCTTGTTGGGAGGCAACCCAATGAATAAAATTTGTTTTTGCTTTTTTGCTTTCTATTCTTGAGTGTTTACACAATTATTTTACTGTTATGATTGTTTTTTTGTGTTTTAATTAGTGTTTGTGCCAAGTAGAACCAATAGGATCTTCTTGGGTGATAGTTGTTTGATTTTGCTGAAAAAGACAGAAACTTTGTGCTCACGAAAATAATTGTTCAAATTCACCAGAACGTGATAAAATGCCAATTCCTTTTGCAGAAGATCAATATACAAATTATCCAGGTTGTCCTAGTTTTTCAGAATTTTTGGAGTTCCAGAAGTATTCGAACAAATCAGATTGCTACAGACTGTTCTGTTTTGACAGATTCTATTTTCTTTGTGTTGTGTGCTTATTTTGATGGCTCTATGGTTTTCTTTGATGAGTTTTTGCCATAGAAAAGTTGGAATACAGTAGATATAATACAAAAACAAAATAAGAATTGGTTTGATACAACACTTATAGTAGTGGTTTATTTTTCTTACACTAACGTATCTCACGGAAGCTTTGTTGAGTTTTGTGTGATTGAAGTTTTCAAGTTTTGGGTTATCTTACGATGGATGAAGGAAGGATGTAAGAGCCTAAGCTTGGGGATGCCCCGTTATCCCAAGCTATTATCCAAATATGAGCAACCAACTAATCTTGGGGATACCCCCGAGTGGCATCCCCGCTTTCTTCCAACAACTATCGGTATTTTACTCGAGGCTATAGTTTTATTCGTCACATGATATGTGTTTTTCTTGGAGCGTCTTGTATGATATGTGTCTTTGCTTGGTTTATTTTGTGTTTTAAGTCATCAATCCTTGGTGGACACACCTATTTTAGAGAGCTAAAATTATATCATGATTTGTTACAATTGCTCTCTATGCTTCACTTATATCTTTTATGAGCTAGGACTTGCTCTAGTGCTTCACTTATATCTTTTTGAGCACGGTGTGCTTAGTATTTTTGAAGAAATGCTCTCTTGCTTCACTTAGATTTATTTTAGAATTAGTATAATTTTGAACAAATTCTCTCTTGCCTCACTTAAATTATTTTGAGAGAAAGAAAATTTGTTATGCTCATGATCTTCACTTACATTTGTTTGAGCTTGTGAAAAGCAACACATGAAAATTAGTCCCAAAGTGATAGATATCCAAGAAGGATAAAGAAATAAAAATTGTCTTGAAGATCATTGGAAAAAATAAACCTGATTCTTAGTAATAGGTTTGAGATATGATGATGTGATATGTGAGTTATGTTGATGAGTAATTGTGCTCTAGTAGGAATATTGGTGTTAAGGTTTGTGATTCCCTATGCATGCACGAAAATCAATAATCATGCAATGAAAATTATATCCTACTTGTGGTGTATTATTCAGTGTTAATTATACTTAATGCTTGCTTATGAGAATTATTCGTTTCTTGGTTGGTCGCTTCCCAATCTTTTGCTAGCCTTCACTTTGCACTAAGTATGATCTCTACTTGTGCATCCAAAATCCTTTAAACCAGTTTTGCCACATGAGTCCAGTATATCTACCTATATGTGGTATTCTTTTGCCGTTCTAAGCAAATTTGCATGTGCCATCTCTAATTTTCAAAATAAACTTCTCTTTTGTGTGTTTGTTTCACTCGTGGAACGGTAACAGGTGGCTAATATTTTCCATGTTGGATGTGTTATTCTCAAGATGAGTGTTTATTCACTTGTCATTGCACGAGAGTAAGTCAAAGGTCTTAGGGATGCCCAGTCTCGAAATGCAAAAATGAATTTACTTTATGTTGTCAAATAATAAATTCCTTGGAAAGTGTTGGTATGGAGGGCACCCATGGATACGGTTAGCCATGGAAAGTGAAAGAATGGTGGAAAAAGGAATGAACTTTATTTTCTGTTTGGGAACCGCCTATGGCATATCTAGCATGGAAAGTGTTGGGAACTCTAAGTCGTTTTCGTTGGTGGGATGGATACACCTCCAAAATGTTTTTATCTCTAATCTTTTGCTTTGAGGTCTGGCACCTCTGCAAATCCCTACTTCCCACTGTGAAGGGCCTTTCTTTACGTTATGGAATTTTTATTTCTAAATTTGAGTCTCCATCTTCTCCTATAAAAAGCACCAACTAGGAGGCAATATGATCGTGCTTAAGTATTGGGTGTAGTTAATATTCAAGTGTGTTTCATGAATGGATCAATGTTTGAGCATGATGGGCTAGGGATAACTTATTTTAGCATTGATATTTTAAAAGACATGGTTGCTTGATGATATGCTTGAGTATCTAAATTATTATGTCAAAACTAGACTATTGCTTTGAATCACATAAAAGTCCAAATGTCCATGCTATAAACAAAAAGAATATGATATGACATGATGAACATCACTCCACATCAAAAATTCTATTTTTATCACTTACCTACTCGAGGACGAGTAGGAGTTAAGCTTGGGGATGCTAATACGTCTCCAACGTATCTATAATTTTTTATTGTTCCATGCTATTTTATTATCAATCTTGGATGTTTTATAATCGTTTTATAGCCATTTTATATCATTTTTTGGTACTAACCTATTGACATAGTACCAAGTGCCAGTTGTTGTTTTTTCCATGTTTTTACATTGCAGGAAATCAATATCAGATGAAGTCCAAATGCCACGAAACTCCACGATGATTTTTTATGGGCCAAAAGGAAGGCAATGGGCCCTGGTTGCACCTGGTTGGTTGTGCCCACCTCGGGTGCCCCCCGGACTGCCTCTTTGCTCTATAAATACCACAATATTCCAGAAACCCTAAAACAAGCTGCTACCTCTTGAGCATGCGTTGGGTTTCCCTTGAAGAGGAAAGGGTGATGCAGCAAAGTAGCGTAAGTATTTCCCTAAGTTTTTGAGAACCAAGGTATCAATCCAGTAGGAGACTACACGCAAATCCCTAATACCTACACAAACAATTAAGAACCTTGCAACCAACGCAATAAAGGGGTTGGCAATCCCTTCACGGCCACTTGCAAAAGTGAGATCTGATAAGGATAATAAGATAAATATTTTTGATATTTTTGTTGTATAGATCGAAAAGTAAAGATTGCAAAATTAACGGCGACAGAAATAGATAGTTAATGGGAGATTAATATGATGGAAAATAGACCCGGGGGCCATAGGTTTCACTAGTGGCTTCTCTCAAGATAGCATATTCTACGGTGGGTGAACAAATTACTGTCGAGCAATTGATAGAAAAGCGCATAGTTATGAGAATATCTAGGCATGATCATGTATATAGGCATCACTACTATTACTCCACACATCGATCGCTATCCAGCATGCATCTAGAGTATTAAGTTCATAAGAACAGAGTAACGCATTAGGCAAGATGACATGATGTAGAGGGATAAACTCAAGCAATATGATATAAACCCCATCTTTTTATCCTCGATGGCAACAATACAATACGTGTGTTGCTGCCCCTGCTGTCACTGGGAAAGGACACCGCAAGATTGAACCCAAAGCTAAGCACTTCTCCCATTGCAAGAAAGATCAATCTAGTAGGCAAAACCAAACTGATAATTCGAAGAGACTTGCAAAGATATCAAATAATGCATATAAGAATTCAGAGAAGAATCAAATATTGTTCATAGATAATCTTGATCACAAACGCACAATTCATCGGATCTCGACAAACACACCGCAAAAAGTATTACATCGAATAGATCTCCAAGAAGATCGAGGAGAACTTTGTATTGAGATCCAAAGAGAGAGAAGAAGCCATCTAGCTAATAACTATGGACCCGAAGGTCTGTGGTAAAATACTCATGCATCATCGGAGAGGCCATGGTGTTGATGTAGAAGCCCTCCGTGATCGATTCCCCCTCCGGCGGAGCGCCGGAAAAGGCCCCAAGATGGGATCTCACAGGTACAGAAGGTTGCGGCGGTGGAAAAAGAGTTTCGTGGCTCCCCTGGATGTTTTCAGGGTATAAGAGTATATATAGGCGAAAGAAGTAGGTCAGTGGAGCTGCGAGGGGCCCACGAGGGTCGGGGGCGCGCCATCCTTCCTCGTGGCTTCCTCGCTGCTTTCTTGACGTCCACTCCATGTCTCCTGGATTGCGTTTGTTCCAGAAATGATCCTCGTGAAGGTTTCATTCCGTTTGGATTCCGTTTGATATTCCTTTTCTGCGAAACACTAAAATAGGCAAAAAACAGCAAATTGCACTGGGCCTTCGGTTAATAGGTTAGTCCCAAAAATAATATAAAAAGGTATATTAAAGCCCATTAAACATCCAAAATAGATAATATAATAGCATGGAACAATAAAAAATTATAGATACGTTGGAGACGTATCACAAGCGACGAAATATTCATCCAGCCGCCGCAGAGTCCAGAACCACCAGATCCAATCTAGATACCATCTCAGATGGGGTTCACCACCTCCATTGGTGCCTCTCCGATGATGCGTGAGTAGTTCCTTGTAGACCTTTGGGTCCGTAGTTAGTAGCTAGATGGATTTCTCTCTCTCGCTAAATTCTTAATACAATGGCCTCTTGGAGATCCATATGATGTAACTCTTTTGCGGTGTGTCGATTGGTTGGTGCGACATATGCCAAAGGATGGCTTATCATTGTGGGAGCCAATAAAACATCGCCGGTGCCTGGAAATGGGATGAGGCGAAGACATGCACGCCGGCGAATCTTACCCAGGTTCGGGGCTCTCCGAGGAGATAACACCCCTAGTCCTGCTCTGCGGGGTCTCCGCATGATCACTAGCTCGATAAAGAGTAGCTACAATCGCTCCTAGAGCTGTTGGGATCAAGGGAGAAGAAGAACAAGGCTAGCTCTTGCTTCTCTCTATCTATGGTGTGTGTGTGTGTGCTATGCTTGGAAGCCAAACATGCAGAGGTGCCAACTATGCTTGGGTGCGAACTATGCTCAGTGGCCAACCCTTTGCATGGGTGCTCCGGGGGGTTTATATAGGCCTACCCCCCGGGGTACAATGGTAATCCGGCTGGGATCTGGTCCCAGCCGTCAGTGTCTACGCTTGCCGGCTTCTCCGCCGGCTGCTGGGTCCCGCCGGCTGGTGGGTCCCGCCGGCTGCCGGCTACTCGGTCGACAGGCCGGCCCCACCGCCTAGGGTCTTGTCGGCGGCTGCTTACTGTAGCCGCGCCTCTGATGATGAGGGCTTTGTCGAGGTAAGCGTGGCTACAGTGATCCACGTCGGGGGCTATCACTGTTGCCTCACCTCGTCTTGTCTCCTTAATGGGGCTCCTGCTTCGAGGAAGAGAGTCGCCGGCTTCTGGAGGCCGGCTATGCTCCTGGCCGACCAGGGAAAGCCGGGCCGCCTTCACGCCTCTCTCTGGCTGAAGGGGCCCGCAGTCCTTGGGCCGTACAGGAGGGGGGCGTGGATGACGTCGTAGCTGGCGTGGCTACAGTGCCGGGCCGCACGGGAGACATCCCTCCCGTACGGCCTCCTGTAGCCATTCCCGCCTCGGGCTTCGGGGGTCGTGGGCCGCACTGTGGCCATGCCCCGTCAGGTCGTCGTTAAGTAGGAGTGGTTGTGGTCTCGGCCGGCTTCTAGGATTCGGCGTTTCTCTTGGCCGGCTTCTTGGAGTCGGTGAGGCTGGGTCGCCTTCCGGGAGTCGGCTTTAGCGGTAGCCGGCTGGGGAAGGCGGCCCAAATGCTTGGAGCGCTTGAAGGCCCAAAGGCCTGGTAAATTTTCTGAAGAGCCAAGGGTAGCCGGCTTGGCTACCCGTGGCCACTTACTCCGACAGTAGTCCCCGAAGCTGATCGGGCTTCGAGGTGGAGTAGGGTTCGAGAAGCTCGAACAGCTTCCCATCGCGACAAGCCGGCAGCTGGGAGCCGGCCTTGGTCAGGCATGTCGCCTGAGCCGAAATCTTCTAGAGTCGGAGGGCGGGAACCCGCTGGCATGCGCGCCGGGCCGCGGGCCGGCCGCGGGCCGACGGCGCGCCACGTAGCCGGAAAGCCTGCCAGCCCACGCGCGAGACGGGACGTTGCCGCAGAGAGGGGGCCCGCCACGTCCGCGCCCCAGCCCAGGCGCGGATCTTTTGTATCCCGGAACCGCCCGCATGTTTCGTGCGGCAGTTTTGGCTCGCACTTATGCATAATAAACACGAGACGTGGGGGAGTGGGCGCAGTTAATCCCACGTCTCCCCCCACGTCCGGCCTCTTCGGCCGCATGAGGCTATAAGTAGGGGGAGGTGGAGGGCGGCAGGCCCTCGCACGCTCCTCCTACTTCCGCCGTTTTCTTGCCTTGCTCGTTCTCGCAACAGCGCCTCGCCGCCGCGCTCTTCCTCCGCACGCTCCTCCGCCGCCGTGCTAGCTTCCGCCATGCCTCCCCACGTAGAGCAGCGTGGCGGGGATTGGGATGGCTCCATCGTCCACAACGACCACATCGACTTCCTCCGCGACACACGGCGTCTGCCCAGTGCGGACAAAGTGGAGGTCCGCCTCGCGCCGGAGAAAGAAATCAGGCCGGCGCCGCGGGATGGCGAGCGGGTGGTCTTCCGCTCGCACTTCCTGCGCGGCTTCGGCTTGCCAGTGAGCGCCTTCTTCCGCACCTGGCTGGACTGTTATCAGCTCCAGCCGCACCACCTCACCCCCAACGCGGTGGTGCTGCTGTCGGCCTTCGTCACCCTGTGCGAGGGCTATCTCGGCGTCCTCCCCACCCTTGAGCTCTGGGGGGAGTTCTTCCAGTCGAAGCTGGGTACGCGCAGCCAGGGCGTGCCGGCCCACACTGGCGCCTTCATCGCGTCGCGGAGATCGGGCGCCGATAACCCCTTCCCCGTCATCACGCTGATCCAATCGGTGAAGAAGTGGCAGAAATCATACTTCTACGTGCGGAACATCGCTCCACGGGGCGACTACGTCAACCTGCCGGCTTAAGTAGCCGGCCCGCCGGCGGGGAGGCTGCCCCAGTGGTCCTTCCGGGCGGTGACGCTGTCGCAGGGAGGAAACGCCGCCATCGCCCGCCTGCGGGTGATGGTCCAGACGGAGGGCCTGACGGGGCCCGACCTCCTGGCCGCGTTCGTCACACGCCGGGTCCTCCCGCTCCAGAGCCGGCCTCATCTGATCTGTCAGATGAGCGGCCAGCTCGATCCGAGCCGGATGTGTACCAAGGAGATGCCGCAGGCCGACGCCGCCGACATGGTGAACTACCTCGCCAACTGCCAGCTTCCCGACGACTGGCAATTCGGCAAGGAGCCATGCAGCCGCGCCAATCCTCCGCCTACGGTACACTCCCCTTCTCTTTTTCTCTTTGTCGCCGAGTTCCTACGGGCCGACTCTAACTCAGTCGGCTCGCTCTTTCGACAGAATCCTCTGCTTCGGCCGGCCAGCGGGGCGGACGTGGAACGCCGCTTCGTCCCCGACCGGACCGAGCACGACCAGGAGGATCCCGATCTGGGGGCGGTCCATATGGAGGAAGCCGCCGAGCCGGCTGGTGGCCAAGCCGGCGGCGAAGCAGGCGGCGCCGGGTTCTCCGCGACCTTCGATGATTGGCCGGACGAGGACGAAGCCGAAGTCGTCCCGCCCCGCCAGCCAGCCTCCGGACGCGGCGCGGGCTCCTCCGGCCCGCAGCCTGCTCGGGGTAGAGGCCAGAAACGTCGCGCCGCCCAGGGCATGTTCGGTAGCCGGACGAAGAAGCCGAGGGGTGGGGCGGCGGCCACCAGGCGGGAAGAAGCGGCCGCGAAGGCGGCTCGCTTCCGCAAAGTGGTGAAGCAGCTGCAGGCTGTGTCAGCGTAAGCTTTCTTTCTTTCTGTGTATTCTCCTTCTTTCTTTTCTTGGGTGGTCTTCTGAACCTTTGTCTTCTTTTCTTTGATCAGAGCTCCACTGTCACTCGAGCGGGCGGCTGCCGGCTCCGTTGTCGAGTCGCCAGGGGGCTCTGGGAGCACCACCCGCCGCGTAGATCCCCGCGCCGCCCTCCTGGAGGCGACGGAAAGGAACACGCGGGAGGTGCGGGAGGAGCAGGAAGCGCGGGAGGCGGAGGCACGGAAGGCAGCCGCCGCCCAGGCGGCTCGGGACGAGGAGGCGGCGAAGGCGCTCGCCGAGGCTGCAGCCAAGGCCCAGGCAGAGGCCGAGGCCGAAGCGGCGGCAGGGGAGGCCTTGATGGTCACCCCCCTGCGCACCATGGCGCCCGGGGGCGCGGATCCCTCGCCAGGGGGAGCCCGTGGTTCCCCGCCGGATCTGGGAGGGAGCGGCGACGACGTCATCTTCGTGAGGGAGGCGCCGGGGCCGACTCCTTCGACTGGGGCGGCCCAAGGCGGCCAGACTGAGTCTGCGCCGCACATTGGCGGAAGGCGAGCCGGCCGCGGGAGCTGAGGTGGCGGTCCGGGTTCCGCCAAGCCGGCGCGCAGGGAAGGCCGCGTCGGAGCCGCATAAGGCGGCATCGGAGCCACGGCTGGCCGTGGGCTCCAGCTCGTCGGCCCGAGACGCGGAGGCGGCCAGCGCTACCTCCGGGTGGACGCCAGGCGGAGGGACAGCCGTGGTGAACATCGCTGCACAAGACGTCCGGACCCGGCTCCAGAACCAAGCCGCGACGCTGAGGCAGTTCACCGATGAATTCCTCGCCACGCGTGCTGCCATCCGGGTTAGTATTCTCAATTTTGCCCTTGACTTTTCTCGTGGGGGCGCGTCAGCGCACCCACTGGGTGTAGTCCCCGAGTTCCGAGTCGGCTGCTGAGCAGGCGGCTTGGAACTTCTTGGTGGATTTGCCTTTGCTATTTTTGTTCTTACTTCGGTCTTCTGTCCATCTTGCAGGACTACCACAACCTCCGAGCGGCCGCCTTCAACTCCCAGGCTCGGGAGCTGACGCAGAAGACCGCCGATCTCGCTGAAAGCCGAGGTATGTGACTTGATCTCTATCTCATGTGGGGGCGCGTCAGCTGATGCGCCCCCACTGGGTGTAGTCCCCGAGATTCGGGCCGACTGCTGAGCAGTCGGCTCGGATCTTCCTTGATGATTTCTCATTGTTCTTCTTCTTCTGTCTCTGCAGCGGCCAATGCCAGTCTGAGGGCACAGCTGGGGGAGTCCCAGACTGCTCTTCGTGCCAAGGACGCGGAGCTCGCCGCCTTGGTGCAGGAGCGCGACCGCCTGGTCAAGAAGCTGGCCGACCAGGAGGAAAGCCACAAGGCGGCGCTAAAGGCCGCGCAGGACCGCGAGGCCGCCCTCCAGGCCGAGTTCGAGACGGAGGCGGCCGCCTGGGACGAAGCCAGGCAGACTCTGGTCTCCGGCTATGGCCAGATTGAGGATCTGGTTGACGGTAAGTCGTCTACCCCTTCGTCCTTTCTTGCCATCTATCATTTTGACTTGTTTTTCTGATTTGGGGTTCTTCTTTTCTTTCCTGCGCAGAGTACTTCCCCGGCTATTCCACTGCCGCCAACCAGGTCATCGAAGCTCGTCGCCAGGCGAAGAGGCAAGCCGGCTTCGAGATTTCGCCGACTGCCGGCCGCTCGCTGGCGGAGCAGCTCCTGGCGATCCAGGCTCGTATCCAGCCGGCTCACAGGCTGCTCCTCCGGCTTCAGCGTGCCGGGTCGCAGGTCCTGGCCGCCCTCTGGCCCGGCCAAGAGATCCCGCGCACTCCCAGTCGGACCGCCGACTGGCTGGAGGTGGCCGTCGGGCGCTTCGAGGCTTGGAAAGCGTTAGCGGCTCGCTCCGGCGCCGGGCAGGCGCTGGAGTTCGTCAAGGCCTGGTACCCAGGCCTGAATCTGGACCAGCTGGCCACCTGGCGGCAGCAAGCCGACGCGGAGCTGGAGCCTGCGCGGCCGGCCATCATTCGACGGGCTTCGGCGATCGCCGACTACACCGACACCAACGTCTTCGCCCCCGAGGTGGACGACAATGGAGTCGCCCAGCCGGAAGATTGGTTCGGGCTGGACCTGGCGCACGGCGAGGACTCGGCGGAGGAGATCGACTCCAGCGACGAGGGCGAAGAGGAGGAGGAGGAGGGTGAAGACGTCGAGCCGGCTGGTGGAGCAGCCGGCCAGCCTGACCGCGCCTCCAGCACTACGCTGCGTGCGAGTGCGTCTCCTGTTGCGGGAGGCGGTCAAGCCGGGACCAGCTAGGCGGCCACTCCTTCAGCCGGCGAGCTGCCTTCACCGACCAACTCGGCCTTCGCGCCTTTGTCTTCTTTCTTTTGTTTCCTGTCTTGTTACTTTTGAACAATGTTTTTGGTTAAGTCTGCGCAGTTCCACCCACTGGGTGTATTGAAACTCAAGTCTGTTGCTGCCTATCGGGGGCTTTTATGTATATAAGTTATGCAATCGGTCTTTCCTTGTACTTTTGCTTTTTGTCCTTCTGCTTTTTTCCTTTGTCACCCTCCCTTGGTTGCCGCCTCCCTAGTCAAACAGTTGCTCTGCAATCTGTAGCTGGGGAGTGCCTGGCCGATTGGGGAGGGGGAAGTACTTTTAGCTCGGTCGGACTTAAGCTGAGTTTTTAGGAAGCCGGCCAGCCGGCTGCTGTGACAGCCGGCAGGCATATATAGAGGTCGTCTTTTTGCTATATAGGTTAGTTGTTCCTTAGCCGTTTTCGTGTGGGCGTCCTTTCTGTCTTCTCTCTTGCTAGTCGGACAGTCAGTTCTTTGAGCTGCGACTTTCAACAAGAGAGGACTGGGGAGCCGGCGCACTACTTTGCTGACTTCGGGAAGAACTTATAATATAGCTTAAGGCGGCCAGTCCCCGGGCCGACTGGTCGGACCCGGTGCCGGACAAGAATTCGAAATGTAATAAGACATTCATGGATATGACACTCGTCATCCATAGATAAATAAAAGGCAGTCCCCGAGTACTGTTCGGGGGGCCTGTTGGTTTGTAACTTAATACAAAAGGGGTAGCGTGATACATACTGCTTTTCAGCTGTAAAATCGTCTTAGGAGGTTTGCGTTCCATGGTCGCTCCGACTCCTTGCCGGAGTCGTCTCTCTTGCGTGCTCTTGGCTTTTGCGCGTCGATCAAGTAGTAGGAGTCGTTGTCGAGTGCCTTGCTGACGACGAAGGGGCCTTCCCAAGGGGCCGAGAGCTTGTGCTGGCCGGCTGTTCGCTGGATCAGCCGGAGCACAAGGTCGCCCTCTTGGAAGGATCTTGGCTTGACCTTGCGGTTGTAGTAGCGGCGCAGGCCTTGCTGGTAGATGGCGGACCGGCTGAGGGCTAACAGCCGGCCTTCTTCCAGTAGGTCGACGCCGTCTTCTCTTGCTTCTTTGGCTTCCTCCTCCGTGTACATGGTGATCCGAGGCGAGTCGAACTTGATGTCTGTTGGGATGACAGCCTCGGCACCGTACACGAGGAAGAATGGAGTGAAGCCGGTTGACTTGTTGGGTGTAGTGCGCAGACTCCAGAGGACAGCCGGCAGCTCTTCAAGCCAGCAGCCGGCCGATCGCTCCAGTGGTACAACCAGTCGGGGTTTGATGCCGGAGAGGATAAGTCCATTTGCTCGCTCGACCTGGCCGTTTGACTGCGGGTGGGCAACGGACGCTAAGTCCAGTCGGATGCCCTGTGTCGCGCAGAAACGTGCCAGTGCGCCTTTGGCGAAGTTTGTGCCGTTGTCGGTGATGATGCTGTGCGGCACGCCGTACCGAGTGGTGATGTCGGTGATGAATGTCACGGCAGTCGGCCCGTTCAGCTTCTTGATGGGCTTGGCTTCGATCCACTTTGTGAACTTGTCCACCATAACGAGCAGGTGTGTCATGCCACCGCGGGCTGTCTTGAAAGGGCCTACCATGTCCAGTCCCCAGACGGCAAAAGGCCAGGTGAGGGGAATGGTCTTGAGGGCGGAAGCCGGCAGGTGTTGTTTGGAACTGAAGACTTGACATCCTCTGCAGGTCTTGACTATTTCTTTAGCATCCTCCAAGGCAGTCGGCCAGAAGAACCCATGGCGGAAAGCCTTGGCCACGAGGGATCTTGAGGCGGCGTGGTGGCCGCATTCGCCTTGGTGGATGTCTTTGAGGATTGCCACTCCTTTTTCTGGCTCGACGCACCGCTGGAAGACTCCAGTGACGCTGCGCTTCACAAGCTCCCTGTTGATTATTGTGTATGCTGCGGCTCGTCGTTGCACTAGTCTTGCTGCGATCTCATCAGTCGGCAGCTCTCTGCTGACTAGGAACTTGAGGATGGGCTGGGCCCATGAGGGAGCTGTGACTTCTTCTGCTGTTAATGTAGCCACCATGACTCGGGTGGGTGGGTTGGGTGTTGCGTTGGGGTCGACCACCACTTCTTGCGTCGTTGCAGTCCCCGGGCCGACTGCTGCAGTCCCCGGGCCGGGCTCTGAGGTCCCTGGGCCGGGTGCGACTACGTCAGTTCCCGGGGCAGTCGTCGAAGTCCCCGTGCCGCCTGCGGGATTTCTTGAGCCGGATCCGGCTGTTTCTGGCGCAGGCGGTACGAAGATGGAGTCCGACTCTGGAGACGGCTTGATGGACGGCTTGAGGAGGCGCTGGAGGGAGACGCCAGTCGGTATGGCTTGTCGGGTGGAGCCGATCCGTGCTAGGGCATCTGCTTGGTCGTTGTCGGCCCTTGGCACGTGAAGGAACTCGCACCCTTCGAAGTATCCGCTCATCTGCTGGACGAGGAAGCGGTAGCTCGCCATGTTGGCGTCCTTGGCGCCCCAATCGCCAGATGATTGCTGGACCACTAAGTCGGAGTCGCCGTAGCACAGGATCCGGCGTATGCCGAGCTCTTTGGCTAGCCGGAGCCCATGTACGAGCGCCTCGTACTCGGCCACGTTGTTGGAGGCGGCGAAGTGGATCTGCAGCGTGTACTTGAGCTTGTCGCCTTTGGGAGAGGTGAGGACGATGCCGGCTCCCAAGCCGGTGCGCATCTTGGACCCGTCAAAGTGCATCCGCCAATGGGTAGAGTCGGGAGCCGGCGGTAAGTACTGGGTCTCGGCCCAGTCGACGAGGAAGTCGGCCAATGCTTGCGACTTGATGGCGGTGCGGGGTTGATAAAAAATCGTGTAAGGCGCCAAGGCAATGGCCCATTTGGCCACCCGGCCGGATGCATCCCGGCTGCCTATGATCTCGGCGAGCGGGGCAGTGCACACGACCGTGATGGGGTGCTCTTGGAAGTAGGGCTTCAATTTCTTGGCAGCGAAGTACACCCCATAGCACATCTTCTGGTAGTGCGGGTAGTTTTGCTTCGAGCTAGATAGTACTTCGCTGAGATAGTAGACCGGCCTCTGGACCAGCTGGGCTCGGCCTTCCTCCGGGCGCTGGACCACAACAACAGTGCTGACGACTCGGCTTGTCGCGGCGATGTAGAGGAGCATGGGCTCCTTCTCAGTCGGCGCAGCCAGGACGGGCGGAGTGGTAAACATTTTCTTCAACTCATGGAAGGCTTGGTCGGCTTGATCATTCCACTCAAAGTGAGTGGACTTCTTCATGAGTCGGTACAGGGGGAGGGCCTTCTCTCCTAGTCGGCTGATAAAACGGTTCAGGGAGGCTAAGCAGCCAGTGAACTTCTGCACATCTCGCAGCTTGGTGGGTATCTCCATCCGCTCGATGGCCTTGATCTTGACAGGGTTGCACTCAGTGCCGCGTTCGGAGACCAGGAAGCCTAGCAGCTGGCCGGCTGGTACTCCGAACACGCACTTCTCGGGGTTGAGCTTGATCTGGAATCGGCGCAAGTTGGCGAATGTTTCCTTCAGGTCTTCCAGCAAGGTACCGCGCTTCTCTGTCTTCACCACAATGTCGTCTACGTAGACGTGGGCATTTCTGCCGAGTTGTTTCAAGAGACATTTCTGCATGCAACGCTGAAAAGTGGCACCGGCGTTTCTCAAGCCGAATGTCATTGTCAGGTAGCAGAAAGCTCCAAAGGGTGTGATGAAGGCAGTCTTCAGGCGGTCAGCTGGGTCCAACTTGATCTGATGATACCCTGAGTATGCATCCAAAAAACACAACAGCTCGCATCCGGCTGTAGAGTCTATCACTTGGTCAATCCGCGGCAAAGCAAACGGATCCTTTGGGCAGGCCTTGTTCAGACTTGTGTAGTCTATACACATGCGCCACTTGTTATTCTTCTTCAAAACCAGAACTGGATTGGCAAGCCATTCTGGAAAGAACACTTCCATGATGAAGCCGGCTGCGAGGAGCCGGGCTATCTCTTCTCCCACGATTCTTCGCTTCTCTTCTGATAGTCGGCGGAGGGGTTGCTTGACCGGCTTCGCATCAGCTCGGACATGGAACTTGTGCTCGGCGAAATCCTTCGGGACACCCGGCATGTCCTTTGGGGACCATGCAAAGATGTCTCGATTCTCACGGAGGAAGTCGGCGAGCTCGCCTTCCTATTTACTGTCCAAGTTCGCCCCAATCACGGCGAACCTCTCCGGGTGCTCCGGGTCTAGAGGTATCTTCTTCGTCTCTTTGGCAGGCTGGAAGGAGCCCTGCGCATCACGGTCCTTGGGGTTGGGGGACAAGGTCGGCTGCTTGCCGGTCATGGCCACAACCCGTTCCAGCATCTTCTTCTCTTCCGCCTCCACGAGGGACTCGGCCAGCCGGCTGCTGGCCATGGCACACTCGATGGACTTCTTGTAGTCGCCGGCTACCGTGATGATCCCTTTCGAGCTCGGCATCTTCATCTTCAGGTAGGCATAGTGGGGCACAGCCATGAACTTGGCCAAAGCAGGTCGGCCAAGCAGCGCGTGATAGGGGCTCTCCAGGTCCACCACCTCGCACCATATTGCTTCCCGGCGGAAGTGATCTTTGTCTCCGAAGAGAACATCCATTTTGATCTTGCCGATTGGAGAGCAAGATAGGCCGGGTACGATACCATGGAAGACAGTGCGGCTCGGCATGAGCTGCTTTGCTTTGATGTTCAGCTTGTCCATGGTGTCGCGGTACAGTATGTTGATACTGCTTCCGCCGTCTATCAGGACGCGGGAAAATCTGGCAGCTCGCCTCTCCGTCGCAAGGGTGACGTCCAAAACCATAGCATAGGAGCCAGGCGAAGGCATCACCTCTGGGTGGTCGGCCTGGCTCCAGCTGATGGGTTTTTCCGACCAGTGCATGAACTCGGCGGTGCTAGAGGCGACTGCGTTTACTTTTTGGTGTTGCCGGCGTCGGCTGCGCTTGTCGTCGACTTGACTCGTGAAGACGACGTAGGCGTCGTGCGCTTCGGGGAACTCTTCTTGGATGGCGCCGACTGCCGGCCGGGCCGCCGGCTGCTGGGGAGCTGGAGGCGGCGGGCCGGGGGCGGAGACGGCACTATCCCTTCGCCCTTGGTGATGCGGGTGAGCCAGTGGCATTTCCGTGTTGTATGGTTGGCCGGCTTCGCGCCGCTGTGGAACTTGCAGGGAGCATCGAGTGCTTGTTCGTAGGAGAAGGACGGCTGCCAGGGCGGCCGGCCTCCCTTCTTCTTGGGAGCAGGCCGCTCTTCGGGCTGCTCGTCTTCAACTGTGGCTACCTGCCGACTGGAGGAAGTCGGCATGGGGCCCTTGCGCTTGTGGTCGTTCTGGTAGGGGCGCCGGTTGGGGTCGCCAGCCGGCCGCTTGGGAGCCGGGGCGACCACTTTCCCTGAGGCGTCCACTCGGAGCTCGGTCTTCATGGAGGAGTCGGCAGTGGCGTACTTGTCGGCGGTGATCAGCAACTCATCGAGGGTAGCCGGCTCGTCGCAGAGGAGTCGGTGCTTGAGGAGGGTGCCCTCTCGGCACCCGGCAGTGAAGTACTCGATGGCCTGGACCTCATGCACTCCCTCGCAGGAGTTGCGGAGCTCGGCCCATCGCGTGAGGTAGTCGCGGGTCGACTCGTTGGGCCCTTGGACGCAGAGGGAGAGCTGGCGAGGCTTGGGAGGCCGCTTGTAGGTGCTGGTGAAGTTGCGGACGAAAACCTCGGTGAAGTCCAGCCAGCTGTTGATGCTGTATGGCTTGAGGCTGTTGAGCCATGTGCGCGCCGTGCCCTGCAGCATCAGGGGGACGTACTTCACGGCAACGCGCCGGTTGCCGTTGGCGATGCTGACGGCTGTGGAGTAGTCGATGAGCCAATCTTCCGGCTTCACCGAGCCGTTGTACTTGGGCGTGTCTCTGGGGAGCGAGAACCCTTTGGGAAAGGGCTCGTCGCGGATGCGGGGGCCAAAGCATGGCGGGCCGATATCGTCTTCTTCTTCTAACGCCAAGGATCGGGCCATGCGGTCGATCCTGTGGCGGGCGTCGCTCTCGCCGACTCCTTCTCGGCGGCCGTGTCGGTCGCCAAGAGTCGGATGTGTGATGGGTGGCGGAGTGAGGCGTCTTTCTCTTCGAGGCGGGGGAGGCGGCAGGTTTCCCTGATGTTCGACCGCCCGAGGGCGGCCTTCCGCGTCGCGCTCGATTATGATGCGGGTCCGGCTGCGGCTGGCAGCCGGCTCCTTGTCTTTCTTCTGGCGTGTGCCGCTCGCAGTCGGCGAGCGGGACGTCGCGGCGTGCTCCCGGCGCGGGGGATGGCTATCAGCTCGGGCGCCGGCTTCGTGCCGTTCTGCAGCCGCGTCGATCAGCTGCTGGATCCGTCTTGTCATGTAGGGGAGCTCATCGGCTCCCAGCCCATTGAGCTCCTCTGCCGCCGCCTGAGCGGCTCGCAGATTCTCGAGCGGGGTGGCGTAGACGGGGCGATCTGCGCCCAGCATGCTGGCAACGGCTGCGCCGCGCTTCTGGACGAAGCCGGCTCGGCTCGGGCCGCTTGGCGGCGGCGTCCCGAAGGCGGCGCGGTCGACTTCGCGCTGGTGGGCCTCGGTGAGGCGTCTCATCGAGGCTATCTTCTTGCTCTCCGTGATGAGGGCAAGACGGCGTGCCTCCAGGGTCTCGGCGTCGGCGTCGGCCGGGAGGGGGATGGAGAGGTCGTGCATCGCTGCTTGCTGAGCGTCGCGGGCGCTCCCGCCCGAGTTGGAGACGTGGCTGATGACCAGCACTTCGGTGACAGTGCTGCTGCCGCTGTCAGCTCGAGGGAGTGGGTCGTCGAAGACCACCACGTCGGAGGGGTAGGCGTCGAGCGACGCGGTGTCGGAGTCGATGAGCATCGGGTCGGTGGAGCTGACAGACTCCATGTCCGCAGCAGGCTCGCTGGAGACGTGAAGTTGGTCGAGGAGGCTGACGAGGCGGCTCTCGGGGTAGTCGGTGCCTGCGTCGGACGCAGGCTCGTCGGAGATGCGAGTCTCGCCGAGCAGATCGGCGAGGCGGCTCGCTGCGCAGGCGTCGTCGACGCCTTGAAGCGCGTCGGGGCAAGCGCCATCGGGCGCAGCAGGCTGGCTGCGCTCGCGGGGAAGGAAGAAGGTTCCCGTCCATAACAGGTCTCCGGACGACGGTGCACCTGGCCCCACGGTGGGCGCCAAATGTCGGGTGGTTGGTGCGACATATGCCAAAGGATGGCTTATCATTGTGGGAGCCAATAAAACGTCGCCGGTGCCTGAAAACGGGATTAGGCGAAGACATGCACGCCGGCGAATCTTACCCAGGTTCGGGGCTCTCCGAGGAGATAACACCCCTAGTCCTGCTCTGCGGGGTCTCCGCATGATCACTAGCTCGATAAAGAGTAGCTACAATCGCTCCTAGAGCTGTTGGGATCAAGGGAGAAGAAGAACAAGGCTAGCTCTTGCTTCTCTCTATCTATGGTGTGTGTGTGTGTGCTATGCTTGGAAGCCAAACATGCAGAGGTGCCAACTATGCTTGGGTGCGAACTATGCTCAGTGGCCAACCCTTTGCATGGGTGCTCCGGGGGGTTTATATAGGCCTACCCCCCGGGGGTACAATGGTAATCCGGCTGGGATCTGGTCCCAGCCGTCAGTGTCTACGCTTGCTGGCTTCTCCGCCGGCTGCTGGGTCCCGCCGGCTGGTGGGTCCCGCCGGCTGCCGGCTACTCGGTCGACAGGCCGGCCCCACCGCCTAGGGTCTTGTCGGCGGTTGCTTACTGTAGCCGCGCCTCTGATGATGAGGGCTTTGTCGAGGTAAGCGTGGCTACAGTGATCCACGTCGGGGGCTATCACTGTTGCCTCACCTCGTCTTGTCTCCTTAATGGGGCTCCTGCTTCGAGGAAGGGAGTCGCCGGCTTCTGGAGGCCGGCTATGCTCCTGGCCGACTAGGGAAAGCCGGGCCGCCTTCACGCCTCTCTCTGGTTGAAGGGGCCCGCAGTCCTAGGGCCGTACAGGAGGGGGTCGTGGATGACGTCGTAGCTGGCGTG
Source organism: Triticum aestivum (assembly GCF_018294505.1). Classification (NCBI taxonomy): domain Eukaryota; kingdom Viridiplantae; phylum Streptophyta; class Magnoliopsida; order Poales; family Poaceae; genus Triticum; species Triticum aestivum. Next base: position 270,900,679 of record NC_057808.1, on the reverse strand, counting down.
GCTACAGTGCCGGGCCGCACGGGAGACATCCCTCCCGTACGGCCTCCTGTAGCCATGCCCGCCTCGGGCTTCGGGGGTCGTGGGCCGCACTGTGGCCATGCCCCGTCAGGTCGTCGTTAAGTAGGAGTGGTTGTGGTCTCGGCCGGCTTCTAGGAGTCGGCGTTTCTCTTGGCCGGCTTCTTGGAGTCGGTGAGGCTGGGTCGCCTTCCGGGAGTCGGCTTTAGCGGTAGCCGGCCGGGGAAGGCGGCCCAAATGCTTGGAGCGCTTGAAGGCCCAAAGGCCTGGTAAATTTTCTGAAGAGCCAGGGGTAGCCGGCTTGGCTACCCGTGGCCACTTACTCCGACACGGTGTGTTTGTTGGGATCTGATGAACTTTGAGTTTATGATCAGTTATATCTTTTTATATCCATGAAAGTTATTTGAGTTTCTTTGATCTCTTATAGCCTCGTATTTCTTCTCCGATATTTGGGTTTTGTTTGGCCAACTTGATCTATTTATCTTGCAATGGGAAGAGGTGCCCGGTAGTGGGTTCGATCTTACGGTGCTCGATCCCAGTGACAGAAAGGGAATCGAGACGTATGTATCGTTGCGATTAAGGATAAAAAGACGAGATCTATATCTAGCGCCATATAGATAAACGGATCTTGTCTACATCATGTCATCGTTCTTACTGCATTACTCCGTTTTTTCATGAACTTAATACACTAGATGCATGCTGGACAGCGGTCGATGTGTGGAGTAATAGTAGTAGATGCAGGCAGGAGTTGGTCTACTAATATTGGACGTGATGCCTATGTAATGATCATTGCCTGGATATCTTCATAATTATTTGAAGTTCTATCAATTGCCCAACAGTAATTTGTTTACCCACCGTTTGCTATTTTTCTCGAGAGAAGCCACTAGTGAAACCTACGGCCCCTGGGTCTTCTTTCTCATATATTTGCTTTGCGATCTATTTTATTTGCACTTTTTATTCAGATCTATTAAACCAAAAATCCAAAAATACTTTGATGCACTTTATTTTATTTGTGATCTATTTATTCAATCTATTACAACTTTCTCCCGTCAACACGCAATTTCTGGCGCCGTACCCCGAAAGGGATTGACAACCCCTTTTAACACGTCGGGTTGCGAGGTGTTGTTATTTGTGTGCAGGGGCTGTTTACGTTGTGTTGCTTGGTTCTGCTACTGGTTCGATAACCTTGGTTCATTTTTGAGGGAAATACCTACCGCCGCTGTGTTGCATCATCCCTTCCTCTTTGGGGAAATATCAACGTAGCTTCAAGCGACATCAGCAACCTCAATTCCATTTTTTTGTAGTTTTCTTTTTATAAACCAAACTAGTGATAAAACAAGAAACTAAAAGATTCAATTGCAAGATCTAAAGATATACCTTCAAGCACTCACCTCCTTGGCAACGACGCCAGAAAAGAGCTTCATTGACGGGATGTGAGTGACGCTTACACCCCGGCAAAGGCGCCAGAAAAGAGCTTGATGTCTACTATGCAACTTTATTCTTGTAGACACGTGTTGGGCCTCCAATGCAGAGTTTTGTAGGACAGTAGCAATTTTCCCTCAAGTGGATGACCTAAGGTTTATCAATCCGTGGAAGGTGTAGGATGAAGATGGTCTCTCTCAAACGACGCTGCAATCAAATACAAGAAATCTCTTGTGTCCCCAACACACCCAATACAATGGCAATTTGTATAGGTGCACTAGTTCGGCGAAGAGATGGTAATATGAGTGTAATATGGATGGTAGAAATATATTTTTATAATCTGAATAAATAAAAACAGCAAGGTAGCAAATAGTAAACGGGCACAAAAACAATATTGCAATGCTTGAAAATGAGGCCTAGGTGTCGGTGTCAAAACCAGCGGATCTCGGGTAGGGGGTCCCGAACTGTGCGTCTAAGGTCGATGGTAACAGGAGACGGGGGACATGATGTTTACCCAGGTTCGGGCCCTCTTGATGGAGGTAATACCCTACTTCCTGCTTGTTTGATCTTGATGAATATGAGGATTACAAGAGTTGATCTACCACGAGATCGTAATGGCTAAACCCTAGATGTCTAGCCTGTATGATTGTGATTGCCTCTACAGACTAAACCCTCCGGTTTATATAAACACCGGAGGGGCCTAGGGTTGCACCGAGTCGGTTTATAGAGGAATGAATCTTCATATCCGAACGCCAAGCTTGCCTTCCACGCAAAGGAGTGTCCCATCCGGACACGGGAGGAAGTCTTCTGTCTTGTATCTTCATGGCCCACCAGTCTGGCCCACGTCACATAGCCCGGACGCCCGAGGACCCCTTAATCCAGAACTCCCTCAGTAGCCCCTGAACCAGGCTTCAATGACGATGTGTCTGGCGCGCAGATTGTCTTCGGCATTGCAAGGCGGGTTCTTCCTTCGAATACTCCAAAGCAGCCCTCGAACACAGAAAATGTGTCCGGCTCTGCAAAACAAGTACCACACACAACCGTAGAGAGTATAATATTTCATGAGTTCCATCTACTGACAACTTTTGTAGCGAGACATTATGTCCCTGCCTGGTCATTATTTTGAACCGTTTTTTAACCTCCTGCTCCATGTTTCAAGAAGCGGTTTTCATTGGCACGTCTTGTCGAAGCAGAGATCGTGTCCCCTTATTGCGGGATTCTCATCAATACGGGCGTGGGTAATCCAACTGCGCCTTCTGCACGGCCCTTGGGGAATAGGCGAGTTTTAAGGCGAATGGGGAGGCGCTTGGTATTCGCTGCCTTTATAAAGAGATAAGGATTCACCCTTTCACCCATGCCTTCTTTCTCTCTGCCCACCCATTCTCGAGCTCCAGTGCCCAAGCTTCCATCCTTTCCGCCTCAAAAAAGCACTCCGGCCATGTCCAGATCTGGAGCGCAGGGCAAGTGGATGGCCTCCTCCGTCACGGAGAAGGACATCACGAAGCTCCGGGAGGCGGGGTACTTGGCCTCGGAAATCGCCCACCGGCTTCTGGCCAAGGGGCAGATCGTCCCCACCCCAGAGCCCCTTAGAGGGTGGTGTTCATTCCCCACTTCGTCCGTGGGTCAGGGTTTCCTCTCCACCCGTTCGTCCGCGGACTCATGTTCTACCATGGGCTAGATTTCCACGATCTAGCTCCAAATTCTTTCCTCAACATTTTGGCATTCATTGTCGTGTGCGAGGCCTTCCTCCGCATCCCACCCCACTTAGGATTGTGGCTAAAGATCTTTAATGTGAAGTCGAAGGTGGTGGGTGGTCAACACGCAGAGTGCGGAGGTGCTATGGTGAGCAAGTTGTCCAATGTCTCATGGCCCAAAGGTACCTTCGTGGAGACCGTCAAAGGGTGGCGACAGCAGTGGTTCTACGTCACAGAGCCCCGTGACACCACCTGGGCTGCGGCTCCCGAATTTAAGTCCGGGCCCCCGATGCGGCTCACCTCCTGGCTAGAGAAGGGCCTGGACCGGGCTTCGTCGGACGAGCTGACGGCGCTGCGGACGCACATCAAGATCATGGTGGACAAGAACATTAAGCTCGTCAGCGTGATCCAAGTGATGCTTTTTCGCCGGATCCTTCCTTGTCAAAGCCGGACTTGCCATTTGTGGGAGTTCGATCCGGGCAAGCACCAGACCTTGCAACAGTTCTTTGGCGCTACACACGAAGGCATCTGGAAGGTGCTTTTTAAGGCCAATGAAACGTGGCCGAAGACGACCGAGGACCGTGGGTACAACCTGGCCCATCCCGCCAGTCCGGTAAGTTTTTCGTATTTCAAGGAGCATCCTTCACCTGTACGCGAAAAACATGAGGCAAGGGTCGGGGAGGTCCAGCAAGAGCTCCAGGACGCTGTAAACAAATGCGAGTCCTTGGAGCGCAAGATTTCGGACCAAGAGTCTGAACTTGCTAAGGCCCACCAAAGCGCACAAGAGGACCGGGTTGAAGCCCAGGGCGCCCTCCAGGAAATCTAGGAGGCCAGGAAAATCGCGGTGGGTAAGGCCTTTATTATGTAGACCAAATATGTGAAGAAAAGGTACCTCTTACTGACCCGGATTTGGAGTTCTCCAGGAGCGTTTGCGGATCTGCCGCGCAGTGTTGCTCATGCCGCCGAGTTCTTCCGAGCCGAAGAGGGGAGCTCAACGAAGAAGCTGTTCTGGTCGCAATACCTTGTGCCAGAGCATCCGGTGCCCTTAAACCGAACTGCATAGGGTGGCCGAATTTGCCATGAAGGATTTGATAATCCGTATATGGCCTGCCGAAGCTATACCCAGCAGCTACTTCGGGCTCGTGAAGAGGCTGGTCAATGCCTGCCCTCGGCTTGATGCCATCAAGCAGTTGGTCTGCATCGAAGGTGCGCGGATGGCCTTCGCCCGTGTCAAGGTGCAGTGGGCGAAGATGAACATCGTCAAGCTCGCGACCGAGGGACCGCCCGTGGGCAAGGAGCACCGCACGCCCGAGCGGTATTTTGATGATGTCCTGGAGGGATCCCGCATTGTAGAGGGCCAGTGTGCAAAAGACATTATCTTTGAATGAATACATTCATGTTATCCCGTCCTGTATTATGAAACAAAGCCGATATGTAATATAATGCTTTTTGTTTATTTAAAATTTTGCCTCCTGTGCGGCCGTTTTATTAAATCTGAGAGTTGGCCAGTCGTCGGCTTCAGCCCCCATGTAGGTAGTACGGGGGTGTTCGGGTTGGAACCTAAACACTCTTGATCCAAGAGTTTGGTCCTTGAAGGAGGTGTTTAGCGCGACGAACCAGGAAATCAGACTATGTGGCTTTATCACCCTCACTTAGCCATAGGAGTTTGACATTAGGAATGTAGGCGCAGCCCCTAGTTAGTATTTGTTAATCTGTACTAGGGTGTTGTAGACACCTGATCGGGTGGAGGCCGATCCGTCGCATAATGCGGGGAAAACGCAAGAGACTTTAACCTCCGAATAGCCGACCAGCTCTCGCCGCATCATGACAGTCAGTTTTCGGCTTTCTCTACTGAGGTGTTTATTCGGGTAAAACAGAAACACAATCGTAGTAGTTCTCCCTTTGCTACCCTAGCCGATAGGACGGAACGTAAGGTAGTAAGCACAGGAGCCGGGCAACCCAACTATTGACCAAAGACATGATTCGGAGCCGATGCATATAATGCTAAATTCGGGGTGCCGAACTGTACTGTAAAAAGTGTTTGGACTTTGTTGCCGTAGGATGGAGTGCAATGAAGCCCCTAGCGAATTAAGGCGTACCAAAGTGTACGGGTGCAATCGATAAGAATGGCAAAATAAAATGAAGTAGTAAGCCAGTGCCACATAAGTTGGGCCGCAAACTGTTTCCATTATAGTTTGATTAATATGTCAAAGCGTATTTGTATAAATAGTGCGATAAGCAACAGGACTGTTTAACATGCCGAGACCAAGGGGGAGCTGCGTGCGGGTCCTAAAAATAGGTAGAGTGGTCGTCAAGAAGACCACCTAGAGATTCCCCCACACGTCTATGCTACTTGCCGCATTGGTATATCCATCCTTCGAAAGGATCGATGATCAGGCCGTCGTGAGGGGCCTATGGAAAACAAACCTAAAAAGGATAAAAAGAAAAGGGAAAGTATGTGTGCCTGGGGAAAGTCAAGCCGTATTATGGACCACAATTGAGTTATGCCTCCGTCTTTGCCCATGGTATTTTGAGTGTGTAGTTATGTACTCGCGGTACATACACCGCCATTTGGTCGGGACTGAGACGGAGGACGAATTGCTAGTCGAACTCCTGACGAGCTGGACTGTCATGCTGCGGAGTAGTCCGGACTCGTTTAACAGTGTCCGGGAGCTTGGCCGCTGAATTAATATTCTACTTGACTGTACTTCCACTGCCAGGGCCGTGGTGTGCTCCTCAGTACGGAGGGAGCGTTCCGTGTTTCCATTGACTGTTATGACACCGCGTGGTCCGGGCATCTTGAGTTTGAGATAGGCATAGTGTGGGACCGCATTGAATCAAGCAAATGCAGTTCGTCCGAGCAGTGCGTGATAGCCACTGCGGAAGGGGACGATATCGAAGATCAAGTCTTTGCTTAAGAAGTTGTCCGGGGATCCAAAGACGACTTCCAATGTGATTGAGCCCGTGCAGCGGGCCTCTACACCTGGTATTACTCCTTTAAAGGTAGTTTTTGTGGGCCTGATCCTTGATGGATTGATGCCCATCTTGTGGACTGTATCCTGATAGAGCAGGTTGAGGCTGCTGCCATCATCCATGAGGACTCGCGTGAGGTGGAATCCATCAATGATTGGGTCGAGGAGCAGTGTGGCTGAACCGCCATGACGGATACTGGTCGGATGGTCCCTGCGATCGAAGGTGATCGGGCAGGACGACCATGGGTTGAATTTTGGGGCGACTGGCTCTATCGCATAGACGTCCCTGAGCGCGCGTTTGCGCTCCCTCTTGGGGATATGGGTAACGTATATCATGCTCACCATTTTAACTTGGGGGGAAACTTCTTCTGTCCCCCTATGTTCAGCGGACGGGGCTCCTCGTCGTTGTCCTCACTTTGCGACCCCTTCTCCTTGTTCTTGGTATTTAACTTGCCAGCCTGTTTAAAGACCCAACAGCTTCTGTTGGTATGATTGGCGAGTTTATCGGGGGTGCCGTGGATCTGACATAGACGATCGAGTATGCGGTCCAAGCTGGATGAGCCCGGATTATTTCTTTGAAATGGCTTCTTCCGCTGGCCGGACTTGGAGCCACTGAATCCGGCATTGACCGTCGTGTCATCGGTATTGCCACTGTTGCTTCGACGCTTGTGTCTGTTGCGTTGGGGCTTGCCGTTGCTATTTCTGGCTTTAGAGGTGCCAGGTTCGCCACACTGGTGCTTGTGCAATCTCTCACTAGGGTCCATACTTTCGCTAGTGCAATCTCTCAACAATGCTAATATAATTGGATCATATAACCATCCCTCAACGTGCAACGAAGAATCACTCCAAAGTTCCTATCTAGCAGAGAACATACGAAGAAATCATTTGTAGGGCACGAAACCACCTCGAAGCTATTCTTTCCAATCGATCTATCCAAGAGTTCATACTAAAATAACACCAAATAATTTCAGATTCATAATACTCAATCCAACACAAAGAACCTCAAAGAGTGCCCAAGATTTCTACTGGAGAAACAAAAGGCGAGAACATGCATCAACCCCTATGCATAGATTACCCCAATGTCACCACGGGAATCCGCGAGTTGAATGCCAAAACACATATCAAGTGAATCAATATGATACCCCATTGTCACCACGAGTATTCATATGCAAGACATATATCAAGTTCTCTCAAATCCATAAAAGTATTCAATCCGATAACAACGAAACCTCAAAGGGAAAAACTCAATTCATCACAACAAGATAGAGAGGGGAAAACACCACATGATCCGACTATATTAACAAAGCCCGCGATACATCAAGATCATGACATCTCAAGAACACGAGAGAGAGAGATTGAACACATAGCTACTGGTACAAACCCTCAGCCCGAGGGCGGACTACTCCCTCCTCATCGTGGTGGCCGCCAGGATGATGAAGATGGCCACCGGAGATGATTCCCCCCTCCGGCAGAGTGCCGGAATGGGGTCTAGATTGGTTTCCGGTGGCTACAGAGCCCTGCGACAGCGGAACTTCTAATCTAGGTTAAACCCGAGGGTTTTGGGAATATTTGTGAATTTATAGGGTAAAGAGGGGGTGCGGGAGGCCACCGAGGTGGGCACAACCCACCTGGGCGCGCCTGGGCCCCAGGCGCACCCTGGTGGGTTGTGCCCCCCTTGGGGGACCCCCCAGGTGCTGCTCTGGCCCATTGGTGGTCTTCTGGTCCATAAAAAATCCAAAAAAAGTTTTGCGGTTGATTTAGCACCCCTCTCGAGAGATTTGAGTGTAAGATCCACTGAGAGAAAATCAAGAGCCGAAACATAGATAGTGGTTGAGCATCACAGTAGATATCTGAGTTAGAACACTTGTACCTATTACTCTTAAGAGTTGCACACTCTCTAGACAGATAGGTGATGGCTTGACTATAGAAGAGTAATTGTCTTCACCAAGCAAAGTCTTAACCAACCAAGAGTAATTGTGGTTCGTGAAGAAGTCTGTCGAAGGTTTGCAGATTGCTGATAAGAATATACCCCGAGTGAATTCAACCAAAGTCTGGTGAGCTTTGGGTCGAAGGAGAATAGGACATCGAGAGGTTTGCTCTTGTGTTCAATCACAAGTCCCTCCAACCAGACATAGCTCTTTTGTAGAAGAGTGAATTAGTCTACAAATCATTTCTTTAGTAGTGAATTAGTCCATCGAGCACCACTGGTTCACTCTACTCTACTACATTTCTTTAGTAGTTTATTTTCTATGTTGTGTGTCTCGATAGATGTCACTGATCACTTTCATTCTCTTGCATAGTTCTCGTGATATTTATCTCTCTCTCTCTCTGTGTGTGTGTGTGTGTGTGTGTGTGTGTCTGTTCGTGTGTGCGCGCGCTATGGTTCGCCATACTTCATGTATGCGTCGATTTTGTTCCGACTTGTTGTGTGTAATCATAACCTGATCTTTCATGGTTATCCACTTATGTTGTTCTCTTTACTTTCATTATGTGCCACTATCGTATTGCTAGAGTTTTGTGCTATTACACCCGAGAAATTATCATTACTTTCATCAAAATTTTAGCTTAATCTTTCCCTCTGCCAGTTTGCTCTATACACTTGCTTCCGTTGTCTTTTGGTGTTCTTTATCGAGTATTAATTATGTTTGTGCCGATTGGTTAAGATTCGATGTTTAGAAAGAAATTCTGAATCTCCATTCACCCCCGTTTGGTCGATATACTCTCAGTCCTAACAATTGTTATCAGAGCAAGGTATCCTTGCCTCTGCTTATTAAAGGTCTAATGGCCTTGGAGTTTTGAGTATGTTGCTTGCAGGTAGATCTAGGCATTTTGAAAGATTTCCCATCTTCGATGGAAATGACTATCTCTACTTGAAGGGAAGAATGACTATTCATCTAAAAGCTATCAGTAAAGAACTATGGAAAATCATGGAAACTAGTTACACCATTCTGCATCCTGAGTTACCCACTCATGAAGATGAAGGAAACATTCGATTGGATTATCAAGCGAAGGATATCATATGTGATTGCATCTCGAGGAACGTATTCGTTCGATTCAGATGGCTCAAAATAGCCAAAAAAATATGGGATGCCATCAAGGATTCTCACGAAGAATTTCTTGCATGAACTGACGCACACACTGATATGCTTTGAGCCATGTTTGCCCACTTCAGAAGTTTCCGAAAGGAAAGTGTCATGGAGCCCACTGATCCTCTAAGCAATCTAGTCAAAAAGCTATATCAAAGAGGAGTTGAGGACATTACTGATCAAGATGTGGTTGTAATATTGCCCCACTCGCTCGATGATTCCTTTGATACAAGTGTTGCCAAGATCAAAGAATACCTGACTATGTAGATCTTCGATCACCTGAAATCATGGAACTATTGTTCATACATGAAGAACTGAGTTATTGCTAGAGTTTTGTGCTATTACAACCGATAAATTATCGCTATTGCTAGAGTTGTGTGCCATTATACCCGAAAAATTATCATTACTTTCATCAAAAGTTTAGCTTAATCTTTCCCTCTGTCTTTCTTCTCTTATCTTCCGGTGTTCTTTATCAAGTATTAACTCCGCTGCGCTGATTGGTTAAGATTACAAGTTTATAAAGAAATTTTGAATCTCCCATTCACCCCCCTCTAGCCAATATAATCTCGGTCTCGATCCTAACAACACATTTGGAGGTCGGCGTAGGGGCGGGACCGTGCCCGGCTCTCCCAGAGCGGCAGGCGAGACGCGTTGGCTGGCTTTGATGTGCTCGACAAGCACATCTTGCCCCACCTCAAGAGGTGTCATGCCGCCGTTGATGAACTTGTTGCCGCTGAGCGTGCGGTGGAAAATGGCAAAGAAGGGGCTCCGGGACACCTCGAAGCCCCCAAGAAGGAGCATGAGCTCGCGTGGGCGTTGGCGCGTTGCCCAAGTCCATCACCAATCATTACCTCAACCTCGACAAGTGAGCACGGCGACGAACATGCCGACGAACTAGGGTTAGGTTTCTAGGTTTTGTATGAACTATCGTCTCTGTTTATGATGTTTGTGTTCGTCATGATCACAGATCGACAATTTCTAGCGCGACTTGTTATTTGAATTTCCAGTACCATTAATACATATATGTTCCACCTGACGAGATTACAACCTGAAAAACCAGTTCTGGGGATACCCTAAACTGGTTTTTCGGGTTGGGAACATAGTGTATCTGCTAGAGATGTTCTAAGGGCATGTCCGACACTAACCCTAAAACGAACAACGTATTTGTCCGCAGAAGCATCCGTGGATAATGATGCAAGTGCTAACCATCTAACCGTGCCCGCATACATTTCGAAGCGAATTTGAACAAACTAGAGGATTTTCAACCAAATACATAAAAAATCGTTCAAGTTTAGACATAATTTATATAAAACGGACCTCCTCCTTCATGGTCGTGTCATGCCAGTTCGAGAGCAATGAAGACGATGGCTTATCGATGCGGTCGTAACTATTGTGTGGCAGCGAGGTTGGTTCATCCGTCATCCGGTGCCCGATTTGGACGTCGCGGTTGTGCAGCCGGTACACCATCTCCATCTTCACGCGGTAGCGCGGCGGCGAGGGAGGATCCTCCTTCAGGCGGGCGGCGATGACGAGGGCGCTAGCGCTGGACTATGGTCCCGAAGCGACCGCTCCATCATGACCTCCATTTTCCATCCATACTCATCGTCCATGACCGCTGCCTTTGCATACATGCGGGGCTGCTACAATGGCCAGTCCTCCTCGTCGCCGAGGAGATGATGATCTCCTCCTTCTCATAGGAGCAAGCTGTCATGGAGGTCGAGGGGCCCAGAGAGCAACAATGGCGGTTCCAATATCTGAATCCGAAGGGATATTCGGAGCCGCTGCCAATTGTGGGTGCGGAGCATCATAAATTTTTCATGGTGTGGACAGTGGTCTGGACAGCGCCAGAGTAGAGAGGATCGGAGAGGTGTTGGGGAACGTAGTATTTCAAAAAAATTACCTACGATCACGCAAGATCTATCTAGGAGATGCATAGCAACGAGACGGGACAGTGTGTCCATGTACCCTCGTAAACCGAAAGCGGAAGCGTTTAGTAACGCAGTTGATGTAGTCGAACGTCTTCGTGATCCAACCGATCAAAGCACTGAACATATGGCACCTCCGCGATCAACACATGCCCACCTCGATGACGTCCCTCGAGCTCTTGATCCAGTTGAGGCCGAGGGAGAGTTCCATCAGCACGACGGCATGGCAATGGTGATGATGATGTTACCAGCGCAGGGCTTCGCTTAAGCACTACGACGATATGACGAAGGTGTGTAACTGTGGAGGGGGGCACCGCACACGGCTAAGAGAATATCTTTTGTGCCTTTGGGGTGCCCCTCTGCCCCCGTATATAAAGGAGGGGAGGGGGAGGCCGGCCAACAAGGGGCGCCCCAGGGAGAGGGCAGTCCTACTAGGACTCCAGTCCTAGTAGGATTCGGCCCCAGCCTTTTTTCCTTCTACTGGAGGGGGAAAAGGGGAAGGAGATGGAGTAGGAGAAGGAAAGGGGGTGGCGCCCCCTTCCCAAGTCCAATTCGGCCTCCTCCCTTGTGGGGGGTGCACCAGTCCCTTGTGGGCTGGTTAGCCTCCCTCCTATGGCCCATAAGGCCCATATCTTTTCCCGGGGGGTTCCGGTAACCTCCCGGTACTCTGGAAAAATGCCCGAATCACTCGAAACCATTCCAATGTTTGAATGCAACCTTCCAATATATGAATATTTACCTCTCAACCATTTCGAGACTCCTCGTCATGTCCGTGATCTCATATGGGACTTCAAACAAACTTCGGTCATCAACTCACATAACTCATAATACAAATCGCCATCGAACGTTAAGGCTGCGGACCCTACGGGTTCGAGAACTATGTAGACATGACCGAGACACATCTCCGGTCAATAACCAATAGCGGAACCTGGATGCTCATATTGACTCCTACATATTCTACGAAGACCTTTATCGGTCAAACCGCATAACAACATACGTTATTCCCTTTGTCATGGGTATGTTACTTGCCCGAGATTCGATAGTCGGTATCATCATACCTAGTTCAATCTCATTACCGGAAGTCTCTTTACTCGTTCCGTAATGCATCATCCCGTGACTAACTCATGAGTCACATTGCTTGCAAGGCTTATAGTGATGTGCATTACCAAGAGGGCCCAGAGATACCTCTTCGATACACGGAGTGACAAATCCTAATCTCGATCTGTGCCAACCCAATAAACACCTTCGGAGACATTTGTAGAGCATCTTTATAATCACCCAGTTATGTTGTGACGTTTGATAGCACACAAGGTGTTCCTCCGGTATTCGGGAGTTACATAATCTCATAGTCACACGAACATGTATAAGTCATGATGAAAGCAATAGCAATGAAACTAAACAATCATTATGCTAAGCTAATGGATGGGTCTTGTCCATCACATCATTCTCTAATGATGTGATCCCGTTCATCAAATGACAACACATGTCTATGGTCAGGAAACATAACCATCTTTGATTAACGAGCTAGTCAAGTAGAGGCATACTAGGGGCACTCTCTTTTGTATATGTATTCACACATGTACTAAGTTTCCGGTTAATACAATTCTAGCATGAATAATAAACATTTATCATGATATAAGGAAATATAAATAACAACTTTATTATTGCCTCTAGGGCATATTTCCTTCAGTCTCCCACTTGCACTAGAGTCAATAATCTAGTTCACATCGCCATGTGATTTAACACCAATAGTTCACATCACCATGTGATTAGTTCACATCGCCATGTGACTAATACCCAAAGGGTTTTACTAGAGTCAATAATCTAGTTCACATCGCTATGTGATTAACACCCAAAGAGTACTAAGGTCTGATCATGTTTTGCTTGTGAGAGAAGCTTAGTCAATGGGTCTGTCACATTCAGAGACGTATGTATTTTGCAAATTTTCTATGTCTACAATGCTCTGCATGGAGCTACTCTACCTAATTCCTCCCACTTTCAATATGTATCTAGATTGAGACCCAGAGTCATCCGGATCGGTGTAAAAGCTTGCATCGGCGTAACTCTTTACGACGAACTCTTTATCACCTCCATAACCGAGAAATGTCTCCTTAGTCTTCTAAGGATAATTTTGACCGCTGTCAAGTGATCCACTCCTGGATAAATATCGTACCCCCTTGCCAAACTCATGGAAAGGTACACAATAGGTTTGGTACACAACATAGCATACTTTATAGAACCTATGGGAATGACTTGCATTCTCTTTCTATTTTCTGCCGTGGTCGTGTTTTGAGTCTTACTCAACTTTACACCTTGCAATACAGGTAAGAACTCCTTCTTTGAATGTTCCATTTTGAACTACTTCAAAAATCTTGTCAAGGTATGTATTCATTGAAAAATCTTATCAAGCGTCTTGATCTATCTCTATAGATCTTGATGCCCAATATGTAACAGCTTCACCGAGGTCTTTCTTTGAAAAACTCCTTTCAAACACTCCTTTATGCTTTCCAGAAAATTCTACATCATTTCGGATCAATAATATGTCATTCACATATACTTATCAGAAAGGCTATAGTGCTCCCACTCACTTTCTTGTAAATGCAGGCTTCATCGCAAGTCTATATAAAACTATATGCTTTGATCAACTTATCAAAGCGTATATTCCAACTCCGAGATTCTTGCACCAGTCCATAGATGGATCGTTGGAGCGTGCAGATTTTGTTAGCGCCTTTAAGATTGACAAAACCTTCTGGTTGTATCATATACAACTCTTCTTTAATAAATCCATTAAGGAATGCAGTTTTGATATCCATTTGTCAGATTTCATAAAATGTGGCAATTGCTAACATGATTCATACAAACTTTAAGCATCGATACGAGTGAGAAAATCTCATCGTAGTCAACATCTTGAACTTGTCAACAACCCTTTTTGACAAGTCGAGCTTTGTAGATAGTAACACTAGTATCAGCGTCCGTCTTCCTCTTGAAGATCCACTTATTCTTAATGGCTTGCCGATCATCTGGCAAGTCCACCAAAGTCCACACTTTGTTCTCATACATGGATTCTATCTCAGATTTCATGGCCTCAACCATCTGTCGGAATTTGGGCTCATCATCGCTTCCTCATAGTTCGTAGGTTCATCATGGTCTAGTAACATGACTTCCAGAACAGGATTAACATACCACTCTCGTGCGGATTGTACTCTGGTAGACCTACGAGGTTCGGTAGTAACTTGATCTAAAGTTTTATGATCATCATCATTAACTTCCTCACTAATTGGTCTAGGCATCACTGGAACTGATTTCTGTGATGAGCTACTTTCCAATTCGAGAGAAGGTACAATTACCCCATCAAGTTCAACTTTCCTCCCACTCACTTCTTTCGAGAGAAACTCCTCCTCTAGAAAGGTGTAACATCCCAAATTTTCAATTTGGAATGTTATACATTAGATCATCATGCATAACATATTTTATTGCATTTTGTTTTGCGATCCTAGAAATTCTACGCAACTCAAGGACCCACGGAGAGAGTTGGGGATTTCATTATTTTCATATTTGGGTTTTCTCAAATTTTGAAAATAGGATCATTCGTTTTAATTATTTTCTCTCCGAAAATATTTCATATCAAATATATGAGAGGGGATAATATAAATTCTCCACAAATAATGAAATATTGGAGGAAAATATTGAAAACAAATATTTGATTTTATTTGATTTTATTTGAATTAGGAAAAATATGCGTTTTTCCAAATTGCATTTTAGGCCCAAATAAATGTTCATCTTGTCCGGTTTATTTTTAGAGGACGGGCAAAATTTATTTCGGGATTTTTGGAGTCCGTTTAGTATTTCTTTTCTTTCTTTTTCTGCATATCCGATTTAAAAAAAACGAACCGACCTACCGGGCCGTGTCCGGCTAGGACTCTGGCCCGGCCGGCCTTTATAAGCCGCGAGGCCGCCCCGCCAGCCCAAGCCGCACGCCCCCGCGAAACCCTAGCGCCGCCGCCGAACCTCCCCGC